>NC_134405.1:338889860-339133570 GCF_038048845.1 Mixophyes fleayi | reverse complement strand
TGTGGCTGTCCAAATGTTGTGGAACTACAAGTGCCAGCATGCACCGCCACCCAGAGGCTTGGTTAAACTACGGCATCCACTTTGCCAGGCTTGAGCAACCTGTGGCTCTTCAACTGCTGTGGAACTAGAAGTACTAGCATGCACTGCTAGCCAGAGGCATGCTGTGACTTGTAGTTCCACAGCTGATGGAGAGCCCCAGCATGCCCAGGCCTGGCACATATTGTATGTAGAGTAATGAAGAAGATTTAGTGATTTTACTGTGTAATATTAATGTTGTGGTTTTTGATCCAGGCGGTTGGTAACCCCAGAGGACGAGGGAGAGGATCTGCGCTCAACATGAACCATTACGCCACCAAGAAGACCCTGGCAGAGAGCATGCTGGATGTGGCGCTGTTCATGGCGAATGCCGCGCAGCTGAAGGGCGTTCTGGAGCAGGGGCCGAGCTTCACCTATTACGTCGCCCTCATCACCCTCATCACCCTATCCCTGGCTCTTCAAGTGGTCATCGGGATCCTGCTGATTATCATTGGTAAGGAGATTCACGTATAGAGCCACCTATAGAGTCACTTATAGAGCCACAGCGGGCAGCAAGCACAGAAACGTAGAGCAACAAGTCCCTTAGGTCTGCCAAATTTCTGACTTGTGGTAGACGGACATAAATGTGGTGGGTGCAGTGGTCGAAGTGGCGGTCTGGTAATTTAAGTGAATATAATTTGATAGTTGTACAATGAAAGCAGTAGAAGGGGCGGTATGACATACTGCCGTATACCAGCCCACGTCCACCACTGGGTGGGTGTAAATATTAACAATCGAATGTAAAATAATATTCATGTCGCAGGATTATTTCTAAGTTTCGTAATGGCGTTACTAGCACAGTAATGTATAAAGCACAGTCCTCATTGGTGGAGGGTTAAGGAGCTGTGGGAGGATCACTCCGCCTACAGGATCGGGATGTCTAGCAGTTATACGGATCTCGTGTCTGTCATCGCACTGGTCCTCTGCACTTCTAATATTTAAAGAAATAATATCTTACAGTGGGGTCTGTCTCCTTTATTCATGTCCGATACGAAGCCGCAGTGGGCTCCTCCACATCCTTTAATGTATATTCAATAATACAGTGATGGCTTATTAGACAACACACCTTGAGGTAGGTATATATATTGACAGCTCATCAAAGCTGGATTATGACAAGCCAGGTAGGGTAATGTGACTCATAAGATTTTATGGAGATCTCCTTCCCTGGGATATGGGAGTAGGAGCCCCAAAGAGCCGTTATTGTGTTATAATACCCTAGCGGGCTTGTAATATAGCAGCTCTGGTGAGGGTTTGAATCACTGTTATTTGTATAATATTTAAAGGCACAGTGCACTATGCAGAGTCTGATGCATTTTACGTTA
This sequence comes from Mixophyes fleayi, assembly GCF_038048845.1. Lineage (NCBI taxonomy): Eukaryota > Metazoa > Chordata > Amphibia > Anura > Limnodynastidae > Mixophyes > Mixophyes fleayi. The sequence goes on along the minus strand of NC_134405.1, from coordinate 339,132,173 downwards.
AAAAACGCAAATGTAATACGCACCCCCCAATAAAGCCGTAATTCCGTGTGTATGCCTCTCAAGATGCATCCCGCTCTATCTTAGTTGCATATACCCTAGTTTTACGCCAGGGGAAACAAAACCGCAGAGAGGCGTCTGGACAGTGTAGTATTAATTGCTAAAGTCCCATTACCCTGTTTGCGCTCTATATAATACTCTAAGGACGGGTCATATATATAATAGAACAGTGTCTGCACAGTGTTGTTTAATAATTACAGATAAACAAGTTTACCAGCCTGCAGAAACATTGTGCACCACAAGATGGCGATACATCTCCATAACAGATATAATTCATGCATGTTCTCTAGTTCTGCGGAGTTGACATTCAAGTCAATAATAAAAAAGATTTTCATATTGATTATTCACTGTAATACAGACAATGTGGGGGACAATTAACACTTATTGTTGTTGTACCTATTTCTTTAGGGCTTTTGATATATATTCTGCTTTTTATTTGACACTGTACCATTGGAGCACATGATACAGTGCAGTACCTTCTTATGACCTCTAGGTGGCACTGTTGCTATTGCTTCCAGGCAGTCAGTAAACGTTTTGCTGTAAGAATAACATTTCTCTGGAGGATGAATCCATAGTTTACCTTCTATTTACAGCTCGCAGAAACCTGAACGATGTCTCCAAGCAGCCGAGGCTGGATCTGATGAACAACGTGGCCACGGCTCTCGTCTTCGTCACCGTTCTCATCAACATCTTCATCACAGCGTTTGGGGTGCAGAAAAGCGGTCTCTACCCGTCGCGGGGGCCACGTGGAGTGCAGTGATGGCAAACAGTTTACAGGTATAATCTGGGTGGAGACCTGTCAGGGGCAATTAATCAGAGGCAAACACCGGATTTGTAGAGGGGGGTTCCACACCGCGCCACCAGTGGGCGTGACCAGCATGCATGGGGGCGTAGCTATAATTTTAGACAGTGGTTGGCTGCTCTCCAACTCTTCCTATCCCCATAATATACATGGGCAATGCTGCGTGCACTACTGTTAGGTGTCCGCAGCTCTCGCAGAGCCATGTGAAGCGGGCGTAGGGTCCAGCCATGTCAATTATACAGTGCTCCAGGCTTGGAGGGGAGTTTCCAGGCACTAGTAAACCCCCTCGGTTTGCCTATGTTAAGGGTGCATTAAATTCTCTGACCATCCTGATGGCCATGTGGGGTGCAGGGTATAGAGGTAGGAAACTGGCCTTTACCTCCTATAAGTGGGCCAGAGCCCTCTTATCTTATCCACTATTAGATAGTAAAGGTCATACATAAATAGAACACTGTAATAATATAGGGACTATATCCTCACCCTGTGCCAGAAATAGAGCCACTGCGGGGGCCCGGAGGTGAGGGCGGCCCGACAATAATGCTCCACCCTCCTGAAACCACATCCCACTCTAGAATCCAAGACTTCTCCCGTGCTGCCCCCCTTCACTGGAACGACCTTCCTCGCTCCATTCGTCTCTCACCCAATCTGTGCTCCTTCAAGCGGGCTCTTCAAACTCACCTGTTCCTTAAGGCCTACCAACCATCCACTTAACCTCTCACCTCTTCTGGTTCTCCCCTGCCCCCTTTCTCTCTCCCCGTTGCTTCACTGGCTCCCTTATGTACCTGATTCTGTTTACCCTCCCTTAGGATGTAAGCTCGTATGAGCAGGGCCCATCTTCCCTCCTGTCTCCATACCTGTTCTTCCGCTCCGTCTCTACTGTATCTGCCTGCCTGGAGTTTCTGAAGTACTGGTACTTTGTGTTTATTGTTCTGTACTGTCTTACCCTGTATAGTCTACTGTTTGTACCATGTACGGCGCTGCGGAAACCTTGTGGCGCCTAACAAATAAACGATAATAATAATAATAAATTGTACTTTGAGAAGATAATAGCACCTAAATTAATTTGGCAGGGAAGAGATAAGAGGATTATGGGGAAAAGAATGGAAACAATGGCAACTGTACAGAATGGTAATCTCTTAAAGCAGATTTGCCAGCATCGTCATAGAAAATACATAGATTGCCATGACAAGACTTTTTTTTCCCAAAGTCATTCTTCCTTACTAATATTGACACTACCGTATAACACACACATACAGTGACTGGTCTGGAACTAAAGAAAAATATAAAATATCTGACGGAAGTTGTTAAAATCTGTTCTCAAGAACCAGTGACAATTTTTAGCTGGACAACAGAGCTGGGTTAATCTATACACCCAGGTCCCATCTTATCCAATTTACATTTTACAATGTTCTCACTCTTCTTAACTCTCACATGGAACACAACGCTGATAATTATGTTGAATACACCAAGAATTGTCATAGAAACGCCACTTACAATCTTTTCACAAACAGAGACGAGCGCTCCGCTCATTGCTCGGTTTGCCATATAGGTTAGTACTGGTGTATAGATGCGCAAATCTGGTATCGCTGGTTCCCAAAAAAATAGATAAGTAATTGTTTCAGGGTGTAGAAGTTGGATATAAAATATAAATGCTGACTTTGTTTTATCTTAACCTTTTATTTTATTGTAAAAAATGTTTGTTAAAGAAGAATCCACCCAAACTTGGAACGTAGTTGTGAACGGGGCTCGCTAAGTTGTGATACACAAGAGAGTCCCGGCTGAGTCTGGCGTTTGTCCGAGCCGGTAGGTCACCGCGACGGCTGACATGGTATAATTTAGTGATGTATAACCGCAGAAGATTACACTTCGTTTTATGTATTACAGGTCCGCAAGCTTCGTATCCAAGTTTTATGGAGGTTCATCGTCCCCGGCTAAAATCTTCTAATGTCCTTCTTCTAAAACCATGGAGTAGTACTGTTTTTATTATGAATAAATACATTTCATGCGAGGACCCAGCTTATCGTTGTATCTGATGCAGATTCGCACGATTTAGATTCATCTTCTGTACACAAACTCACAATTGTTCCAATGCTACATTTTAGCTTTGTAAATGTAAATGAGTCATTTAGTGCAATGTGGGTGTAGTAGCAAAACAGACAGGACTGTGGGTGGGGCTAGTGGCAAAACAGACGGGACTGTGGGTGGGACTAATGACAAAGTGGGCGGGGCATGTGTTGGACTAACGCAGCCGTAGGGGAGGGGCCTGTAACACAAACGTTTTCTCTTTAAAAGACTTTTGTAACTTTCAATGTAATTGTAAAATATAGTTTATTGCATCATATAAATATCAGCCTATACAAAACTTAAAACTTCATATCAGCACATCAGAGGACAAAGCAGGATTTCAAAGCTTCTGCCATCAGGTATATGATCCTATATACTGGTACAGTCACCCCTGACACCGGCTAGTGAAATAATCCCGTATATAACCACAGGCACGTCTTATGACCCCTATGTAATCCCACCCTGGACAAAGGTTCTTGAACGATATACAATTCTACCCCAGGCTTGTGCCTGGGGTAGAATTGCTTCATCACCAAGGCCCAGGGCTCTTGTCATCAATTAACAGGACACTGACTGTACACATATATACAGCACCCATCCCATATATATCTCTATGGTAATCCTCTATACGATCTGCAGACACATTATATTACTATTTATCTATACAGTGACTCTGTCGTACTCACATCCTCTATCTACCCCCCGACGTCTCCGTTCTGCACCTATAGGCAGAGCGCCCGTCCTGGGCCCTTAATAAGAACTTTTTATTTAAATAAATAAAACATGATAAAACCTTATTCCCCCAATCAAGGCACTTTGTCCTATTCCCAAATACCAATGATGCCCCTCCTTCAGATTCATGGGCAGACCAGGTGTAGGTATCGTGCCCACTCCCCCCAATTGGCTTTAAATCACAATAGACAGCCCCGACTAAGTGTCCGCAAGACATGTTGGAGTTTCACTCCTAGTGCAAGATGGCGGCAGTAACACATCCGGGGATGGTGACGGTGTGGTGTGATTCTCTGCTCAGTCCCAGTACCAAACAGCCGCTGGGGGGACCCCAAATCCCGCGTCTTACCACCTTAATATAGGCTACATGGCTGAGTCTAGGGGTCTCTCCTGGCGGAGACCTTCCTGCAGTCCACCAGGTTGGCCGTTTTAGTGCAGTACTTCCCAGAAGTCCTATTGAGCGGTCGGGGCCTGCCGCCGGTTCCACATTCCGCGCTTGGAATGATAATGGTGGTAGAAGTTCCTGACCGCCATCCGCTCCACCTCTAATCCAGCATGAAGAATCCTAAAATAAAAAAAAGAGGAGAAATCAGCGGAAAGCCTGTGATTACATCGGGGTAGATTTACCAAACCGTGTGGAAGTGTTGTCCGTAGCAACCAATCAGAATCTAGCTATCACATTCTAGAATGTAGTAAATAAATGAAAGCTAGAATCTGATTGGTTGCTGTGGGCAACATCTCCACTTTTGCTTTTTAGAAGGTCTGATAAATCTACCTTGGTGTCCATCAGATACAAGTGGGTGTAACAAGAGAATAATAAATACTAAATATATATATTTATGTCATTTTGACATACTGGGATTTTATGCATATTTTTTAAGCAAAAACAATGTGATTGGTTCATCTGTTTTCTATATATTTTGTTTGACAAATAAAATAAAAAATAAAGTTTAAGGTACATCGAAGTTTGATCTATTTTGTCTTCCGTTCCTTGAATCAAATCACGTCACTATGTGTGGGCTAATGAGATAAACAACAATAATGAAGAGATCTCTTTATTTGACCATGCTCAATATATCAAGATTATCCTACTTAGGTGGCTATAAAAATTGTTTCTTTGGAAGGAAGTGGAGGAAGGAATAAAACAAGCACTGGAACAATGGAGTTAAGCCAGATACTGCCAGAGAAAAGTACTATAGCAATAAAACAAATGCAGGGGGTAAGTATCTATCTATCTATCTAATATCTATCTATCTCATATCTATCTATCTCATATCTATCTATCTATCTATCTATCTATCTATCTATCTATCTATCTATCAAATATCTATCTATCTACCCCATATCTATCTCATATCTACCCCATATCTATCTCATATCTACCCCATATCTATCTCATATCTACCCCATATCTATCTATCTCATATCTATCTATCTATCTCATATCTATCTATCTATCTATCTCATATCTATCTATCTATCTATCTCATATCTATCTATCTATCTATCTATCTATCTATCTATCTATCTATCTCATATCTATCTATCTATCTATCTATCTATCTATCTATCTATCTATCTCATATCTATCTATCTCATATCTATCTATCTATCTATCTATCTATCTATCTATCTATCTATCTATCTATCTATCTACCTCATATCTATCTCATGTCTATCTATCTATCTATCCATCTGATATCTATCTATCTATCCATCTCATATCTATCTATCTATCTACCTACCTCATATCTATCTCGTATCTATCTATCTACCTACCTCATATCTATCTCGTATCTATCTATCTATGTCATATCTATCTATGTCATATCTATCTATGTCATATCTATTTATGTCATATCTAGTTCTCTCATATCTATCTATCTATCTATCTATCTATCTATCTATCTATCTATCTATCTATCTCCTATCTCATATCTATCTATCTATCTATCTATCTATCTATCTATCTATCTCCTATCTATCTATCTCATATCTATCTATCTATCTATCTATCTATCTATCTATCTCATATCTATCTATCTCATATCTATCTATCTATCTATCTATATATCTCATATCTATCTATCTATCTATCTATCTCATATCTATCTATGTCATATCTATTTCTCTCATATCTATCTATCTATCTATCTATCTATCTATCTATCTATCTATCTATCTATCTATCTATCTATCTCATATCTATCTATCTATCTATCTCCTATCTATCTATCTCATATCTATCTATCTCATATCTATCTATGTCATATCTATTTCTCTCATATCTATCTATCTATCTATCTATCTATCTATCTATCTATCTATCTATCTATCTATCTATCTATCTCATATCTATCTATGTCATATCTATTTCTCTCATATCTATCTATCTATCTATCTATCTATCTATCTATCTATCTATCTATCTACCTCATATCTATCTATCTATCTATCTATCTATCTTTCTATCAATCTCATATCTATCTATCTCATATCTATCTATCTATCTATCTATCTATCTATCTATCTATCTATCTATCTATCTACCTCATATCTATCTCATATCTATCTATCTATCTATCTATCTATCTATCTATCTATCTCATTAATCATTACCCCCCCTCACTAGATCAGTATTAAGCCGCTCACCTGTCCAATAGTTCCCAGTCTTCTCCTCCCCAGCGCTCACGAAATTCATCCGTGTTCATTCCACCGATATTATCCAGGTCCGACTTGTATATTCCCAGCAGCCCGAATCCGTTCACCTCCCAATATCCTGCAGCCGAAAAATCACACTCAATTAATGTCACTGTACTGGTGGCCGGGGGTCCGTGTGCGGTGTAAACACCAGACTAGCTTCCCTCCTATGTATGTGCAGGGACACTGGTGTAACCCCAGCTGGGCCAGCAAACAGAAGGTGGAATAGTTCCCTAGGGCGCTAATCTGAACTGAATTAATTAATGAATGGCTAAGAATCAGCCACTGTCCTCCGAGGTTTGCGCAGAATGCGCATATAAAAATATAAGAACAAAATCAGGGACTGCGCTAAATATTCTATGATCAATCAATACTCTATGATTAGCACCAACTTTAAAATGATATTAGTATCGCAACTCCTTAAGAAGTGTAAAAATGCATTTAGTTAGAGCAATATAATATTTAATACATTAATAGCACCATATATAATATAAAAACTGTATTATAATTTGACATTCACATATCATGTCGGTCTCAGAGTATAACTACAATAATTTATGATCTCAATGAATTGTAATGGTCAGCTTTAAATGTCCAGTCTGGGGCCTCATAACAAAGTATTATTTAAAAGAATCTATTTGAATTTATCAGGTTAACACAATACATCCTGATGGTTTAAATGGTTGCTTAGATAAAAACAACTCTGTTCTGATATTATATGTTGCATACATTATAGAAAGTTTAAATAAATATACTCCTTAAAGTAAAGTATGTTAAGATCTATATATCTATATTAGTGAACTAGAATATATATATATATATATATATATATATATATATACATATGTACGTATATCCATATCTATCTATCAATCTATCGATATATATATATATATATATATATATATATATATATATATATATATATATACATACAAGTTAACCTGTGCATGATACTCATGCATTCTAGTCAAATCAAGCTACTTAAGGTCTTAAAAAGGTTCTTGTCATGCATTTGGACCTAGCCCAGGCCTCCTCAGGGGAAGAGTGTTACTTCCCAACGCAAGCGCCCTTTTTAATGTGTGTTCATGAGGTAAAATTACCTCACGAAAATGAGTTTGACCCCTCAACACGTAAATTTAGCCTTTACTACCCCTCCCACGGGGGGAAGGGGGGATGATGGAAGTTAACTGACTTCACTATTCTATTTTTTTTGTCAAATAATGTCAGTAAACCAAATTTCAGGTCAATTGGATGAGTCCTTTCTGAGAAAATAGTTTTTTCCACACACACACACTAACACACATCGCTACACATGTGTGTTCATGAGGTAAAACTACCTCACGAAAATGAGTTTGAGCCCTCAACTCGTAAATTTAGCCTTTACTACCCCTCCCACGGGGAGAAGGGGGGATGATGGAAGTTAACTGACTTCACTATTCTAATTTTTTTGTCAAATAATGTCAGTATACCAAATTTCAGGTCAATTGGATGAGCCCTTTCTGAGAAAATAGTTTTTTCCACACACACACACAAACACACGCTGCTAGGCTTTTACTTTTATATATTAGATAATGCTAAGTATTTAGTAGGTCAGTGTATAACTCCGCCCAGCAGGTGGCGCTGCAGCTTGTTTTTCTTCCCCACACACAGACTAACACACGCCGCTAGGCTTTTATATTATAGATATAGATATATAGATATATATAGTACATTTTATGTTTGTATTAATTCTTTATTATTCTTTTATTATATTGTTGCTACAATATATGTGATTTTTAAAAAGAGATTGAATCAAATAAATTGCAATATCATCATAAACATTTTATATAGTAAAGTGTATTATAGATAGGTATTGTAAAATTAATTTAAAGATAGGGATCTTCTCATATGAATATTATTTTAATTACAGTAAAACTAAATACAATGATGCAAATAGATAAATGTAAAGGAAAACTTATTTTCTGTCTGTGTGATTTATTTGATTATTGATATATCTACTAAGATAGTTTCACTTCTCCATTTGTTTGCATCTGAACACTTTAATTGCTAAACACATCTGTGCTCATTAACTGACACACCTGATTGGTCTATGCATAGTTAAATACACAGAGGTGCTTAGACTTTTCCTTCAGATGAAAGTGCTGCATTGCACAGAAACGCGTCAAGGTGCTGGGAGGGGGGGGGGTCTCTGTTTTAAAATGCGATAAATTGGTGCATTGCAAGTTTGAAAGCACCCTCGAGAAACCATCTATATTGTCTCAATAAAGACTAATGAGACGCTGGATGAAAATCTACCAAACTGCCTTGTTAATGTATTATATGTCATATACTGTTCTAATTAAATGTATTTTTATACTTTTTAAGGAGTTGTGATACTAATGTAATTTTAAAGAGCTTATCATAGAATATTTAGCGCAGTCCCTGATTTTCTCCATATATGTTACCGTCATCTGTTTTATTAAAATATCAAAGCGCCATTTATTTGTGGGACGGCGGTATGGTCACATTGGTACATTTTATTTGCGTTGGTATGGAGGTAACTTTTGTAACGTGAAGAACAGGCTCTGCGGGTCCTGGAAAAGCTCCAGCCCTTCAAGCTCATTTAAATCCCTTGGTGTAGACCTATCAAACATTCCTAAAAGGAAAAGGGGAAGTGTTGCCCATAGCAACCAATTAGATTCTAACTATCATGTTCTAGAATGTACTAGATAAATCGTAGCTGCAATTTGATTGGCTGCCATAGGCAACACCTCCATTGTCTTGGAACACTCTCAGTCGCCCAGCTCCTCCCATCATACAATCTGCAGTCCTGTACTTAATGGTAACTTGACCCGCTAAGACATGCATGAACCTGTAGAAACAGGTTGGAATATAGGCCTGTGATATCACCAAGCGGCTCTTGGTCTATGGGCCATTTTTGTAGCTTCGTAAAGGAGCCTTATTGAGTAAGGTCCAATCGTTGACATTTGACGAGGGGGGGGGGGGGCAAGATTGTTTTTGTAAGAAGTGGACTTTCACAGGGGTCCAATCTCTAACATGCATCAATTTCAACACTCACCCTCGGGCCACAGCTCGGACGCCCCGCAATTCAGCCGCATCACCATGGGGGCGTACACCATCTTGCCCTCCACGGTGTGGGTCCGGACAGAGTCAATGATGGATGGAGGAAACTGCATGTGAAGGTCGCAGAGAAAGAGGATGCTGTGCGGGTTCTGGGAGTGAGAGGGGGAAGAATCTCTGTAATTAAATGGAGCTCGGATATCATTAAAGAGACTTACCAGGTCCAGGATAAAAAAAAAATTGTCCTGTTATATTCTTTAAAACTAGATTAATTAACACACACGCACACACACATTTTCCAAGACTGATTCTCAATTTGAGAATGGGACATGGAATACAACTTCCACACTATCTCAGTTACATAGATGTCTATCTCAGGTACATAGATCTGCTGTTTCAGATACATAGACGTAGCTCGATGTAGGGTCTCAGGTACATAGATGTCCTGTCTCAGGTACGTAGACGTCCTGTCTCAGGTAAATAGACGTCCTGTCTCAGGTACGTAAACGTCCTGTCTCAGGTACGTAAACGTCCTGTCTCAGGTAAATAGACGTCCTGTCTCAGGTACGTAGACGTCCTGTCCCAGATATGTAGACGTCCTGTCTCAGGTATGTAGACGTCCTGTCTCAGGTACATAGAGGTCCTGTCTCAGTTACATAGACGTCCTGTCTCAGGTACATAGACGTCCTGTCTCAGGTACATAGACGTCCTGTCTCAGGTACGTAGACATCCTGTCTCAGTTACATAGACGTCCTGTCTCAGTTACATAGACGTCCTGTCTCAGGTAAGTAGACGTCCTGTCTCAGGTAGGTAGACGTCCTGTCTCAGGTACATAGATGTCCTGTCTCAGTTACATAGACGTCCTGTCTCAGGTACATAGACGTCCTGTCTCAGTTTCATAGATGTTCTGTCTCAGTTACATCAAATTCCTGTCTCAGTTACATAGACGTCCTGTCTTAGGTACATAGACGTCCTGTCTGTTACATAGATGTTCTGTCTCAGTTACATAGAATCCATGTCTCAGGTACATAGATGTTCTGTCTCAGTTATATAGAATTCCTGTCTCAGTTACATAGAATTCCTGTCTCAGGTACATAGATGTCCTGTCTCAGTTACATAGATGTTCTGTCTCAGTTAAATAGAATTCCTGCCTCAGTTACATAGAAGTCCTGCCTCAGTTACATAGAATTCCTGCCTCAGTTACATAGAATTCCTGCCTCAGTTACATAGAACTCCTGTCTCAGTTACATAGACGTCCTGTCTCAGTTACATTGATGTCCTCTTTAAGCCAAACATGTCTGTTCAATTATAGGTTTATTGATGTCTCATTGGCTCACCTTTACTAGGTTTATCCCAGCCTGTAGTCCTGCAGACCGTTCAAAATTTCCATCCAGTTTTGCAAATTGGTATCTGTAAAGAGAGGGATAGCGTATTACGATACTGAATGTTATAAATGGGGTGGAGGAAAGATGCAGATAGGCCGGCAGAAGCCGTATAACTCCTTAGACTGTGCGTATAATCTCTCTCTCAAGCACACATAAGAGATGATGCACAATTCGATAATCACCGGAATACACAAATCATTTACCCCACCCCACCCCCTCTTATGTACTCAACCACAGAGTATGAAGACCTCAATGCCAGTGATCACAATAGACCTCTATTAAAATTATGGGAAAAGCCAAACCAGAAATTGGAATGTCTGAGAGTTGTCAATATTTAGATGAAACTTTCAGCCAATATTTAGAAAAACAACTGTAAAGGAACAGAAAATACTGGTCTATCTCCAGGTCTAAAACCCGTCAATGTGTACTGAACCTCTTCATCGTCACCTGGGTATACGTGACTGTTTCAGCGTAGCCTCCACATCAAGGTCTGTACTACTGAAGTCCACAATGATGACACTGAAAAAGGAGTCCAGGGTAGACCGATGTAGGGCCTCCATGTCCCAGATAAACTTCTGCACCCACCGAGCCTGGTTCTTCACTAAGAACGAATAAACAGTTCACAGCCGGAAAAAGTTAATACTAAAAAGAAGTTCATAATAAATTAATTCCAAATCAACTTGTATTCAACTGGAAGATAGGAGTTAAATAATAAGTAGGTGTGGACGTCCATGTAAGTACAAATTGGACAGTAAATATTACAATTTTATATATTTGTTATTTCTTGTATTTAGCTGCAAACACGGTTTCCCCCTACCTCACTCACACTCACTCTCACATACCACACTCACCTGGCAATATAAAATAAACCATAGCTTGTGGGTTCCAGATCAGCCCGGAAGGCCAGCACAGCTCGGGCAGCCTCTCATTGCCCATCAGCCTCCGACCTGCCCCCCACATCTTATTCCTCATGTCCATCTCCTGCTCCCGATCTTCCTTGGTCAATCCCGTCCAGCCGGGGGCAAAGACGTACTGAGCAAACCTCACGATACGGTTGGACCTGTCTCTTAGCTCCAGTTCTAGAAAATAGCGGCTCCCTCGAATGTAGTCCAGATGTTTTTCAACATTAATGATTCTCTTGAGCTGGTACTTTCTGCAGGAACAAACAAAATTAAATAAATGCAATTAATGCAAGGGGTCTAAAAAGCAAAACACATCATTTGATTGTACACTACCCAGGCCTGGATTTATACTTATAAATAGGAAATATCATATCATAGTATCAAAACTTCTGTCTGCTTCATTTTTAGTTATAGCTTTTGATCCTTCCCACTAAAGACACCTCCGCATTCTCCCGGCCATTGAACCTGCCCTCTCTCTCTCTTCTTATTATGGATTCACCGTTACTGCCCTCCCTCGCTGTTAACCAAGAGCCTGCTGACCTAATTTCCCACTTTGTTACACTTTCCTGGACCTAGGACTGTAGGACTTTAGAGGCAAACTCTCTCTATACATTACTGGATGTCATTTAATTAGCACAAAATGTTTGGTCCTCAGCGAAAATACAGCTTTGGGCCAACCATGCTCCTCGAAGCGAAGTTAGATTCTTTTCATGAGCTAATGGGGTGGAGAGGGCGCAAGATCAAGGCCATTAACCCTCCAAAAAGGACTTTTGTTCTGCACCAGCTCAGAGATACCGGAGATCTTGCACCTGATTCAGAGTGGAACACAAGAATTGCATGCAAGTATATTCATATTTTTCCCAGCATTCTCTCAGACACTGACGTCCAACTTGCTAACATGTACAAAATGTTTTCTTTTTAAACGTTAAAAACATAACTGCTATTAAGCATCTTTTAAATTAGCTATTATTTTTATTTAAGCTGAGTTTGATCTAAACTCTTTACTTTGACTTTACTTTCATACATCTCCAGCAATGGAGGTGTGGGGAATACAAGACGGCACAAAAATTGTGGCCTAGGGTTGTAGAAAATGAAAAGCCAGGCCTGGGTCGTTTTATTACTTCGTACGTGCTATTTTTTTCCAAAAGACCCAGTTTCTCCCAATTTCACCCCACGTTCCTTCCACTCTTAGTGGAGGTCCCAAGTTCTCACCCTTTATGCCACTGGTTGAGTTTTCTCATAAAAGAGCCGACTATGCTCACTGCCTCTTTTTCCTTGAACAGGAGATTTCCCGATGTGTTACAGTGAAGGTCAATGTAATCTGACCGGACAACCTGGAAATCAGTCTGTCCCACGTGGAAAGTACGATTCCATAAAACAGGCTGCTCGAAAACAAATGGGTACTCAAGTTCCTCATCCTCCTCATCCTCATCAGGATCATTGCCTTGATATCGTTGATCCTCATCCTCCTGAGAGTTTTGGATATTATCGTCTTGCCTTTCACCTTTACTTTGCTCTAGACCTCGAGCTTCACCATCACCTAGTTCAGGATTTGGTCTTCTCATATCAGCTTGATGTAAAACCTCTCCTTTGGCCCCACCCGGTTCAGTATGCTTTCCCCTCTCTCGTAGTTCAACCCTCTGTCTCCTGTTCTGACCTTGTTTAGTTTCTGCTCTCCCCTCTTGGTCTTGCTCAATTCCCTCTCTTCTTCTCTCATCTGGTTCAATGTTTCGTCTTTTCCCTTGACCTTGTTCGAAGCCCAGCATTCTATTCTGAGTTACTTGAGGGGTTTCGATTACCTTTCCAATATTTCGAAGCCCCTGTGTTTTACCCTCACTTGGTCCAAGTTCTGGCATTGTCCTCTTAACTTCCTGATGTTCCTGCCTCCCATCCTCACCTAGTCTGAGCCTCTTAGCAAAACCAAGATTAAACCCCTGTGTTGTGTTTTCACCATGTCCAGGTCTGTCAACTTGTTGAAATCGTTGCATTAAAAGTTGATTAATATCAGGCCTTTGTTCAAGTTTATCATCCCTGTTAGGTTCTTGTATTCTTTGTTCAATGTCAGGTCTCTGCGTTACCCTATCTTGGGCAAAATTCTTCTTCTTTTTATGACGTAATTTAGTCTTTGGCATCTCATTGTCATCTGGTTTCCCATCTACATCTTTAGTAGACCTTGATACATTTCTCTTGTTCCAGTTGGGTCTCTCCCTTCTATCTTGCTCCCTCCACTCATCATGAAGATCAGGCTCTTGCCTCACGCCTTCAGCTTCTCTAGGCCTGTGCCGAAACTTTCCTTCCTGCATAGACTCTTCCCGTCTCATCCCAACTAATTTCTGATCCAGCACATTGGACTTTAAATCTGGTCCTTTGTTCACAATTTGGTGTGATTCTTCTGTCCTATTACTAATTATCTGGATGTCTTGCTTGATGATGTTTCCCAACAATTGTGGATTACTCTTCAGCCCACCTACGATTGGCATTTGTAGAGTCCCATCCCCTAACGTAGACGTTATCCTTCGTCTGTCGTTATGTTGCAGACTTTGGTTCATGTTGGTCCTCTTCTGATCCACCATCTCTTGATTCTGTCTTTCTCTATTTCTTTCCTTCCCGTCTCTCTCCTGTCCATTTGACATGTTTTTCTGCTTCTTATTCTCAGTCTGATTGCCGACATGGTCAATGTAGTCTGTGGTTTGAAGGTGAGCACGTTTCCGCTTACGGTATCTAGAGCCTCGGCTGGCACGGGTCTTTCGTCTCTTTCGTATGGATGACTGGCTCACGCTGTGATTTGAGATGTTTGGTTCTGGATATTTCTGACTATCCATGTTCAGAATGTTGGATGTAGGAGGTGCATCTAAGTTCTGGATGGGTTCCTGGGGTTGACCTCTGTTTTGAGTTGACCTCTGTTTTGGTCGTTCACCTTCATTAACCTCTACAACAAAGAAAAGCTTTCTCTGCTTCATGATTTCATCTTCACTGGGCTCTTCCAATTCTTGCTCTTCTCTATCCACAACATGACCCTCTATTTCTCCATACTGGAAATCAGAGGGGTTGTAGTCCTCCGGCCAACCTGTTATTTAGAAAGGAAAATACTTATTTTAGAAACAATCCATCCTTTGTGAGGCTCTCCTATCCATGCAAAATAAGGGTATTACCATTCCTGACTGCATCATTCAAAGGTTATATATGGAAAATCCTGACTTACGGGTGTCCCTTTATCTTGTGCTATCTAAAGAAATGACGCGTAGACCAACGAGGAAGAAACACAACCTCAGCTTTAATTACTTAACTACATATCAGGAAAATGGTACACATGAACGAAATTAGTTAAATCAACAAACCAAATATCTGTATCACGTAGACACCACAACAAAGCCTGTGGGACTATAGACAGAGAGGTAGTTTAATCTAAAAAAAAAGAAGTTAATATGGTGGTTCACCTAAACAGTCCTCCATGTACACACAATATCCCTGCTATGTACCTGGATGATCATCTGGTCTAGTCTCTGGGTGGTCTATTTTCATGTATCTGTTATATCGCAATCTGTGAGATAAGAGAAAAAGATTTAGTGCAATATCAATTGTGACCTTCTTATAGTTTTATATTATTGTTGTTGTTGTTGTTGATTTGTAAGGCGCCACGGTGCTCTGCAGCGCTGTACAGTAGGAAAACACTATGTACATAAAACAGGGACATACAAGGTAGTCAAAATAAATGCAGACATGAAAACAAAGGGTAGGGAGGACCCTGCTCATTAGAGAGCTGACATTGTAAGTGGAAGAGGCCACAGCTGAAACAAGAGGAGCGAGTGTGGCTCAGAGTGGAGATTGGGATAGTTGTGAGGGGGCATTAGTGTGAGTAGTATAGGTTGGAGTAGGGTAAGCTGTAATAAGAGATGGACTTCTAGAGAGTGTATAAAGATTTGAAGAGTGTTTTAGAGTCTGATTGCGAGTGATAAGGAATTCTATACATGAGTAGTGGCAAAAGAGAAGACTTTTAGGGATGAGCGAGAGGTGGTTATCAGAGATAAAGTGAGAAGCCGGTTAGAGGTATTTCTAAGAGGGAGAGTATTTTGAGACGATATAAAAGATATATAAAGGGGTGATGTCAAGAGCTTTGTAGATAAGGGTGAGTAATTTGATTTGGATTCTGGAAGACACAGGGAGCCAGTGTAGGAATTTGCAGAGAGGAATTCCAAAAGGAGGTTGCAGTAGTCAAGGCGGGAGATGATGAGAGAGTGGGTAAGAGATTCGGTGTCATCTTGGGTAAAAAAAGTGAGATTTCTGGCAATATCTGTAAGGTGGAAGCGACAGGACTGGGAGAGAGAATGTATGTGAGGGTATAGCAGATGGTGGAGTGTAACACCAAGGTAGCAGGGTTGGGAGACCGAAAAAATTGTGGTGTCATCGAAGGTGAAGGAGAGTGGTAACTCTGGGAGGGGGAGAAGATAATAAGATCTGTTTTGGACATGTTGAGCTTTAGGTAGTGTTGGGACATCCATGTGGAAATCACAAGGACACGGTTAATTACACGAGATAATACAGAAGGGGAGAGGTAGATTAGGATGTTGTCAGCATAGAGGCAGTAGCTGAGTAAGCAAATTAGTTCCCACTAAAGAAGAGGTGTTTAGTGAGAAAAGCAGAGCTCGAGAACAGAGACTTGTGGGACCCCAATGAATAGTGAGGTGCAGGGGAGAATGTGCCAGAGGAAGAGACACTAAAGGAGATGCTATAAGAGCGGTTCGATAGGTAGGAGGCGAACTAGGGAAGAACTATGTCATGAAGGACAATGGAGCGAAGGGTGAGCAAGAAAAAGGTCCAGGAAAATGAGTTTGGAGAAGTGACCGTCACACATATAATTAGTTACACTACACACTCAGACTCTGACATGCTGGTGAGATGTTATAGGATCAGAGGGACTGACTCACCTGTTACTGTACCGTGTGTGCTCCTGGTACATACATGCAGTGTCCTTTTCCATGTGACTGAGGCGTGTATAATCGTTTGGATACAGGTATGTGAGGTGAACCTGTCAGAGTGCAGATAGATAGATATGAGATAGATATGAGATAGACAGACAGACAGACAGACAGACATTAGATACATAGACAATCACTTACAAACTGAAGCCCCTGGTAGCGCTGCAGAGGATATCCTTCCACCAGATAGCTGGGCCTATACGTGCAGGTGGGCAGGACACTGAGTAATCGGTTCATAGGCAGAAGGGGGACTGTAACAGAGAGTGTCAGTGATAAAAATGGAACATAAAACTTTAATGTACTGGTTTGTATGCACCTTCCTGCAACATTTACTAAATACATTGCTGCATCTTTTTTGTCTTTCTTCTGTGCTTTACATCCATGTATTTATATAATAATTTTTGTTACACTGTGTTTGAACTGTTCATCTAGTCTACAGCTTCTAGTCTAGTCT
This sequence comes from Mixophyes fleayi, assembly GCF_038048845.1. Taxonomy (NCBI): domain Eukaryota; kingdom Metazoa; phylum Chordata; class Amphibia; order Anura; family Limnodynastidae; genus Mixophyes; species Mixophyes fleayi. The sequence continues at coordinate 339,115,041 of NC_134405.1, read as the reverse complement.
CCATCTTCTATTTTCTAGCTTTTAGTATAGTCTCCAGCATTTAGTTTAGTCTTCTAATCTATTTTCCAGGGTCTAATCCAGTGTCCAGCTTCTAGTCTCCAGCTTCTAGCCTAGTCTCCAGCTTTTAGCCTCCAGCTTCTAGCCTAGTCTCCAGCTTCTAGCCTCCAGCTTCTAGTTTAGTCTCCAGCTTCTAGCCTCCAGATTCTAGTCTCCAGCTTCTAGCCTAGTCTCCAGCTTCTAGTCTCCAGCTTCTAGCCTAGTCTCCAGCTTCTAGTCTCCAGCTTCTAGCCTAGTCTCCAGCTTCTATTTCCAGCTTCTAGCCTAGTCTCCAGCTTCTAGTCTTCAGCTTCTAGTCTAGTCTCCAGCTTCTAGTCTCCAGCTTCTAGCCTAGTCTCCTGCTTCTAGTCTTCAGCTTCTAGTCTAGTCTCCAGCTTCTAGTCTAGTCTCCAGCTTCTAGTCTAGTATCCAGCTTCTAGTCTCTTCACTTCCTGGCCAACCAATGGACATTATCAGCCAACAGTCAGATTCTGATCTGTCAGGATGGGGCCAGACCTCGCTCCATATTCTTACAATTTGGTTGTGTCGATTGGAGAACGTTAGTGATTTACTCACCTTTGTAGAAATTGTCTCTAGGATCAGCTTTGAGCATGTCTGCGGGGTGCTGCTGGGAGCTGGGGCTGTGGTAACTTGCTTTACTCAGGGGTATTTGTGATGTGATGCCCAGGGGCAGGTTAGACTCATCTGTAGACAGAAGGTCAAGAAGGGATTGTGACACTTTTGAACAATTTCAGAGATATGCAATATATTGATCCCTAGATGTCTTAAATTTTGGGGAATTGGAATGGTGCCTACAGATTTGAGAGGGGGCGATAGACTCAATGCTCTAAATGGAGGCATGGTGGCTTAGTAGTTAGCACTACTGCCTTACAGCACTGTGGTCATGAGTTCAATTCCCAACCATGGCCTTATCTATGTGGAGTTTGTATGTTCTCCCCGTGTTTGCATGGGTTTCCTCCAGGTGCTCTGGTTTCCTCCCACACTCCAAAAACATACTGGTAGGTTAATTGGCTGCTATTAAATTGCCCTTAGTCTCTCTCGGTCTGTGTATGTTAGAGGATTTAGACTGTAAGCTCCAATGGGGCAGGGACTGATGTGAGTGAGTTCTCTGTACAGCGCTGCGGAATTGGTGGTGCTATCTAAATAGATGATGATGATGGAAGGGAGACTGTCTGGGTTTTAACTCAAGAAACACTTAAACCTCTAGGGCTCAATATTGATTTAGATTATAATGTTTTATAATTCATGGTATATGGCTGTATATTTTCATATAGTTACATATTTTTTGACACAGTTTGGGCTTCTTTAAAAATCTCCTTGCAAATTCTAGAGAGAGGGGAGAGAGAGAGAGAGAGAGAGAGAGAGAGAGATGGACGAAGAGAGAGGAAAGAGAGAGGGAAATAGAGAAAGAGAGAGAGAGAGAGAGAGAGAGAGAGAGAGAGAGGAAGAGCGAGACAGAGGAAGAGAGAGAGAGGGTAGAAAAAAAGACACACACATACAAGGGATGGAGATAGATAGATACCATGTGAATTAATTGCAACTCATGCCAGGTTTGTACTTTCTCTCCGTGATGCACGACACGTGGAACTTACCAGAGAAAAGAGACAGAAACTGTGAGTCTATGAGCGTGAAGGGAGAGTTAGGTGTTGTCGGGCGCCACTGCAAGAGAAAGCCAGATTCAACTAGAGATATACAACATGCGCGTAAACCATGCAGACAGCGTTGCTGCACACAACAAGGTGCATTGGTGCGTCTGCTCCGCGCTTTGCTCGCAGCGCCTCCTCTCTGCTCAACTTCAACCCACACTGGTTATTCAGACTTCAGCGCCTCTCCAAATGCTGCCACGTTGCTCCCTAAACTCGTACGTCTCTGTAGAAATCCGCTTGTGCACTGGATGCTTCATCACAGACCCTCACTGTCAGTCACCGTTATTACTAGTACAGTCCTTGTGAGGTGAGCAATCAGGGCCGGCACTACCATTAGGCTAATTGGGCAGCTGCCTAGGGCACCAAGGTTTAGGGGGCTGCTAAATTATTATTTTCCCTGCGGCATCACAACACTGAGCGCCAGTCACGGACAGGCAAGAAGCGCCTTCATGGCAGTGACGGGCTTGGAGTGCGGAGCAGGGCTATGATGTCTACCCGGAGCAGAAGATGAAGCCCCCACATTCCCTAACATTTGCCTGCTAAGGTAAGAAATGGGGGAGGGGGCACTCTGTCTGGTAAGGATAGAGGGTGCCTATGGCACCTAAGAACCCTGTGTCGCTTCTGGGTACAATGTATCTCTGAATATCATTTGTACTGTGCAGAATGGTTTATAAACCTTTCACAAACTTTGAAGTCCTATTGAAGTTCTAACTCGATCACCCACAAGGCAACTGAGGGCCCAAATTACTCCAACTCTTATTTATCTTTTGGCTTTTTTGACAAATGTGGGGAAGGAGCCCAAACCAGGGCCCCTGGGGGTCTTATTCCAGCTCTGATTACAAACACATCAATTTGAAAGGGAAACTAATAATAAACTCCCATTACAGGTATTTCCTCTGGCAACACCCTTAGAATCACCCATCACTAATTAATATTGTTGAATGATAAATTGATACATTTGTTACAGCATCAGGAAGAATTTTATGGTGGACAATTTATGAACAACTTTTAATTTTTCTGATATTTTTTTATTATTTTATTTTCACAATAATCACTTTCTGTTTCAGACGTCCCAAAACAGTCTCCACTCTCCCACCAGAACAGTCTCCACTCTCCCACCAGAATTCCTCCGTCCATTGTGACATCAGAGACCACGCTAATGTCAAAATATCTCTTTTATAGATCCCCACTTACCGCCAGCTCCACGTGGTCTGTGCCCGAGTCATCCTGCTTGTGTAACAGCTCAAAATAATATCTCTTAGAGGCGAACAACCTGTGAACAATATGACACAATACAACTTTAAGGGTGTTATCATCAAAATATGATTTTTTTTAGAAATGTTATGTGAGATCAAATGTGAGTGAATTTCGTCATCTATTAGTTTAGTAAACAAATTGGGTGCATGAATTTTGACGTCCCATTTTACCTTTTCATTTTAAACCCGACATCACTCCTCTTTGCTGCTGGAGGACCCTGCTCCTTCCACTATATAACTCTCTGTCTGTGGCTTCCTGCTGCCTCCATTCCCCTCCTCACATCATGTCACTGCCCCTGTCACATGCAGCCCTGTCCTCACTAACACATCACTAATCTCCTGATATACTCTGTGCTGCTGGGGAACCTGCTCCTTCCACTATATAACTCTCAGTCTGTGGCTTCCTGCTGCCTCCATTCCCCTCCTCACATCATGTCACTGCCCCTGTCACATGCAGTCCTGTCCTCACTAACACATCACTCATCTCCTGATATACTCTGTGCTGCTGGGGAACCTGCTCATTCCACTATATAACTCTCAGTCTGTGGCTTCCTGCTGCCCCCATTCCCCTCCTCACATCATGTCACTGCCCCTGTCACATGCAACCCTGTCCTCATTAACACATCACTAATCTCTTGATATTCTCTGTGCTGCTGGGGAACCTGCTCCTTTCACTATAAAACTCTCTGTCTGTGACTTCCTGCTGCCTCCATTGCCCTCCTCACATCATGTCACTGCTCCTGTCACATGCAGCCCTGTCCTCACTAACACATCACTCATCTCCTGATATACTCTGCTGCTGGGGACCCTGCTCCTTCCAGTATATAACACTCAGTCTGTGGCTTCCTGCTGCCTCCATTCCCCTCCTCACATCATGTCACTGCCCCTGTCACATGCAGCCCTGTCCTCACTAACACATCACTCATCTCCTGATGTACTCTGTGCTGCTGGGGACCCTACTCCTTCCATTATATAACTCTGTCTGTGGCTTCCTGCTGCCTCCATTCCCCTCCTCACATCATGCCACTGCCCCTGTCACATGCAGCCCTGTCCTCACTAACACATCACTCGTCTCCTGACATACTTTGTGCTGCTAAGCCCTATCACCAGCGAAATAAAAATGTTTTCTGGCAGCCTACGGTCTTGTCAGCCAGACAAACAGGGTCAACGGTGGATTGTTTATCCCACTGTCAGTTTGTGCTTGTCAGCAAGAAATTTGCGCAATTTAGGCAACACTCTGAGATTGTGGGAAGGAGTTACGTCTCCTTTACTCTACATAAACCAATAGATCCTCTAGATACCCAACAGGTTTATTTCCCCCTCGGCGTCTCACCTGACCGGTTTGGAGATCTGACTTTGGAATTTCCTGAACTCTCCGGGCGCGGTCCAGTGGTTCCCCGCCTGCGGGGACAGAAAGAGAACCGCAAAACAGAACTTCATTCATGTCTGTGTCTTTGTGTCACAGTTGTGTTAGTACAATTACAATAAATCATAAACAAAAAGTGACATAAACCCGTTATATAAAGTGTGCAGGGGACGTGTGAAATTTCGGTGTCTTTCCTATAGTTCCCCGATGTCCACGATTCAGCCAGTGTAGGGACCAGTGGTAGAATAGGGATCAGTGATCCCTGTGGAGCAGGACATTCATAGTGAATGGTAGAATGGACCGTGAACACAGGTAACAGCAGCAAGTAACGGTTATGGTCTGTCCAGAATTGGAAACGATTTGTCAACAGGGACCAAGGATTCCTATTTCGGCTGCACGGATAACGGACAAATCACTGGATGCTAATACATTTATGGAGATTCATCACAACCAGCAAAGGAAGGGTTTCTTTACAGTAAGGGCAGTCAAGATATGGAATTCATTGCCAGGGAAGGTTGTGATGGCAGATTCAATAGATATGTTTAAGAAAGGGTTAGACAAATTTTTAGCGGAAAGGTGTATCCAGGGATACGACCGTTAATTTAAAATAAAGGATAGTAGTGGATATAGGGTAAAATTGGATTGCAATATTGAGTCTGGGGGGATTTTCAAAATTGAAACAGATGGACGGTTGCTTACTCTGGATTAATTTCAAATATAAGTGCAGGATCGCAGGAGATCCAAAATAGGTTGAACTTGATGGACTGGTGTCTTTTTTCAACCTCATCAACTATGTTACTATGTTACTATGTTACTATGTATCCTGGTGGAGAGTTACCCATCACCATTCTCTCTCTCTTTTATGGCCTTATAAATGTGGGGCCTGAGTCATTAAGGAAAGTAAGGCAAAAAAAGGAGCAATTTTGCTCCTGGACAAACCACGTTACAATGCAAGGGGTGTAAATTAGTTTATTATTTGGCACACAAGTTAAATACTAGTTGTTTTGTCATGTAGCACACAAATACTTGATAGCTGTATTAATTACACTGAAATTTAAAGTTGATCTAGGACATGCCCTACCCCAACTATAAATCTGCCCCCCACATTTTACATTTACCTCCCCCTCTCATGCAACATACCGGGCCCACTCTGCACAGAAGCTGCAACTTCCCCACTGACTGGTCGTCGCTCAGCCAGAACTCTGAGTTGTCGTCTGAAGATACTGCAAACTGCACATCACCTACAGCAACCAGAGAGGGAAAGACAGAGCGTCAACTTAGTGGAGAAGATATTATGCATTGGAGACCTTAAAGGTTATTTATGTGAGGGGCAGTACATCTATATTTCACATACCGGAACGTTGATATGCCCCTTTCTTTGCGGGATTGTGGTTCCGAGTGAAATGCGTAAGGGGAAGAATGATCACATAACTTGAAACTCCATAATCCACTTTTTCCAGTTCTCATCCTACAATATTGCTCAATTTAATCTTATGCCTTAAACTAACGAGTGAGGGGACATCAGGACCATCCTTATCACCTTTAAGTATTTCAGAGTTTTTATTACACTGGCCGAAACGCGTCTAGTAATTAGGTTTTTTTTCCATATAAAGCTCGATTTCGCTCTCTAAACAATATACACAGACTCATATGACGCATTCAGAGATGGATTTTTCTACCAAAAAATGAAAATCTGCCCGTGATTGCCGTGTAAATGGTTTGTGAAGGTAATAACTCTGTAACCTTCGGCTTTTCTGTGAAGTTCTCAGGTGTGAACAGCAGGGGTCGCTGTGTTCCTCTCACTGCTTATTTGTTGGTCTTTTTCCACTGGACTGAATTTAAGCTCAATTTCCCACATAAAGGTGCGCACACGTTATAAACGCACAGTTCTGGGATTCCAACTTCTCTATATTCATATTTTATTTATATAAAAGCTACATTAGAAACATAGGTGTGGCACTACTAGTCCAAATTAATCAGTCAGTGGAACGGGAACACTTTCAACAATAGTTCATACATAAAACTGATAAGGAGGGGTGTGGCCTCTTCTCCAAAAGACTTTTTAAGTTCCGTGTCTCTCTGTTGGCACATTGAGTGTATAAAAGTCTCTATGATGATCCTTTCAACCGACAAGACAAGATCTTTTTCCTCCGTAATAAACAATTATGATGTGAAAAACATTGATCGTGGTGCAGATTCACAAAACAAACACTGGCAAAACCACATGTGTTAAACAAATGCAAAAGAAAACACACATTGTATATCAGCAACAAAAGGTTCCCTCCGTGATCAGCCCCTAAAGAAATACACTTACAAAACTTCCAGTGTTAATCGGCATATCATCTCATCATCATCACCATTTATTTATATAGCACCACTGATTCCACAGCGCTGTACAGAGAACTCACTCACACCAGTCCCTGCCCCATTGGAGCTTACAGTCTAAATTCCCTAATATACACACACACAGACTAGGGTCAATTTGATAGCAGCCAATTAACCTACCAGTATGTTTTCGGAGTGTGGGAGGAAACCGGAGCACCCAGAGGAAACCCACGCAAACACGGGGAGAACATACAAACTCTGCATAGATAAGACCATGGTCAGGAATTGAACTCATGACCCCAGTGCTGTGAGGGAGAAGTGCTAACTACTGAGCCACGGAGTATACTTCTTCCCTCTTGCATGTAGCATCCAATCAAAGAGCCCGAAAAGATGGTAAAGATTCACATGAAAATACACTCAAATCGCCATCAATGCAATATACATGTGATGGGGATAGAGCGATCCTATAAAGACATCCAGCCCCAACCAACGCGTTTCAATTGTGACAATCTTTGTCAAGACATAAGAGGTGTTCCTACATTCCTTCTTCTTATACCTAAACTGTGTCCAATCTGCCATCAGGTGTACTCTATTCCTTAAGATTTGGACCGGTTGGCATAGTAAAAGTTCCTTTATACACGTCACTTTCTTTCTCCCTTAACATTGTCTCTATTGACTAGAATGAACAAATAACAATAATATTACTCCACTTCCCATAAAACAACACATATGGAGTTGCCCCAACTGGCTACGCTGTAATCTATGGGGCAAACTCCTTAGCGGTTTTTCTACTTATGCAAAAATAATCCATTCAGATTAATATGACTCGTACAGTGCTCCTCCTTTATAAAGTATATAGAAAGGGAAGAAAACTCAAATTTCTCTTTTATCTCCCTAATCTAATAATCCGTATCCAAGATATTACTATCCAAGAATTGCTTACTCATAAAGAGCAAAGAGAGCAATAAGAACAAGAGAGTTTTGGTGGATACGGATTATCAGCGAGATCTGGATATTCTAAATTATTATATTAGATTTTTTAGAAATTATGTGAGATATAGAAGATTGGTAAAGTAACATGAAGGGGATTATACATGGTTAGGTGTAAGGAGAAGGAATCTAGGAACACCCCTTATGCCTTGACAAAGATTATCAGAATTGAAACGCGTTGGCTGGGGGTGGATGTCTCCTACCTCTGGGCCTGTACCAGCACCCGTGCCATATACCAGAATCTGGGCAAGATGCGGGGAGCACCTCCCCAACCTCAGGGTGCATCGGCAGAACGGTGAACACTGGACCATCCAAAGAACCTGATCCTTGATCCTGCCCCCTATGACACTTACATAGGCATCACCTTCCCTGCTTAGCATGCACAGCGTAGAGTGTCCTGTTGACCGCACAAGGGGACGGGGCACGGTGTAAAATTTGTGGCTCATACAAACGCAATTTTAGGCGCCCTTGAAAAGAAAAACTTCAATTGCACAAAAGTGACGCATGTAATACGGACGTCCTGATGTTCCGCACTCTGGTGAGTGATCTCAGCTCTAAATGATACTACACTGAGCAGCATTTTAGGATAAAAAATGTCATTTATTTATATGGGTGGTTGTAAAGTGGTCGGGGGCTGAAGATTGGTGCGACGTTTACACCTCCTCTGTTTACCGCTTCGCCGCAATCCTACGTCCACGATCGGATAGCAGGCTGACCATACAGGCTCACAGACAGAGTGTATAGAGTATATAGACTAACCTCCCTATACTGGTCTCAGTAATTTGGGGGTCTCAGGTTCACTTACCATCTGTAGCCGGATGGAGGTATCCGAACATGCGCAGCCCATAATTGGTCCATTGTGGAGTAATCGCCAGTTTATCGACTGTCGTGCGAATCTGCGAGAGAGGAAACACAGAGAAGCTTTCAATCCTCTGAATTTAATATCATTGAAGGATATAATTTCTCAGCTCTCTCCGGGCTGGGACCGGCCGTTAATAATCAGCAAGGGACCATTTACTGATAGATACCAATATTTTACTGAAACCTATGTAAAAAAATCACTGACAACCAGCAGTTTTACTGACGGTTATCGTCACTTCTAACAAGTTCCTTAAACCTTGATGTAGAACCTTGATGTAGAACCTTGATGTAGAACCTTGATGTAGACATTCCAGAGTATTACAAGCAGCTAATCAGTACTGGTGATAAAAAATTATCCGTGAATCCTATAAGATTCATAATTCTGATAAGACACAAAACAATTGACTTCCTAATATCTATTGATCGTATTGGTCCTTCGTTCAGTGAGGGTCACATACATGGAGAAGGTGATGGGTATCAGTGGGAACGCAGATTCTCAGACACACTTTGATCAATGTAATAAAAAGTGTCAATCACAATCTTTAAGGGGCTATAAGAGCATGCTGGCACTTGTAGTACCACAAGAGATTGTACAGAATTTCTACATTTTAACTTAATGGCACCCAACGGCCGGGGGTATTGTCATTAATAATGTTTATTTATAAGGCGCCACGAAATTCCCGCCGTGCCGTATAAAACAACATTTATATGTCTTCTATGTCTATCAATCCTACTCATTACTATATATCAATAACGTGGCTTTTCTATCTCTTCTTATCGCAGCCATAGAAAACCCATGATAATCTCAATTTAACAAGAAAACATTGTCTCCGCAACAGAGTAATACACGGACACCCCGGCATTGCGAGCTGGCGGCGGTAAGAATAATCTGACTGCTTCGCCGCGCAGTCTCGGCGCATCTGCACATGCGCAGCGGAACTGGAAGAACGTCAGGGGGAAAAAATGAAAATAAAATATTTAAAAAACTATATAAAAAAACCCATCAATTTACTAAATAAATAAAGCATTTTATTTCAATATCCTGTACTGTTGCCACCCTGAGATAGCAGTAACTATAGGGGATGGCAGCGGCGAATCGATTTGCTGGTGAGGGCTACAGCCGGCAACACCACGGCACTGGGAACCTTTAATAGATACGGAGACGCCCTGTCTTTGGTGAAAACACCTGTATTAGCTGGAGATAGGGCTTTACTCAGCTTCATCAATAAGTGAGTATTGATTGGTTTTATAGCAGAGCAGTAAACTGGCCTCGGTACAGCAATTGCTGCTATCAAATTGTATCATTTCCTTTTGTGATATTGGTTGTAAATGTGACTTTTGCTCCATATTTAAAGCTTACAGAAAAGTTCTTGCAATACGATATCTTTAAGGATTTTACCAAAGTCCCGCTCAGCAGCCGATTCCTGTGTGTGCACTGTACACGTTTTACATGGTTTACCGTCAGATCTGTGCTCTTCATCTGTCATAACCAAAGCATGGTGACGGGGATGGGGGGGGGGGCTGGGCCAAATGTCGCGATTCCATGATGATCGCACCATTTTGGATCTAATTCTGCCCACTTCACTAGGAAGAGGCTGCCATACTCTCCCGGGAATCTGGGAGACTTACCCGGAATCCGGGAGTCTCCCAGACATTACGGGAAAGTTGGCAAGTATGTCGAACAGTCGTTTATCGTGTGACTGGCCCAATAATCAGCTGAAGACCCTGCAGTGTGTACTCAGTATTACACTGCACAGGAGACAATTACTGCAGTGTAAATAATCAACATTAAGGATTAATAAGATAATGGGATGGATTTGTGACGCGGTTCTGAGCTCTCTCTCCAGGAACCGGCTGATACGAGCAGCTTTATTATGAAGTCTCTGATATTAAAGGTTGTAAAATAGCAGATAGGGATAGAACGTATCCGCAAAGAGGATCTAAGTACCTACATCCACACACATAGCGCTCACATAGATTATACAGCAGTCATGTGACACTATGGCAGTGATTATACATCAGTCATGTGACACTATACAGCAGTCATGTGACACTATAGCAGTGATTATACATCAGTCATGTGACACTATACAGCAGTCATGTGACACTATAGCAGTGATTATACATCAGTCATGTGACACTATACAGCAGTCATGTGACACTATAGCAGTGATTATACATCAGTCATCTGACACTATACAGCAGTCATGTGACACTATAGCAGTGATTATACATCAGTCATCTGACACTATACAGCAGTCATGTGACACTATAGCAGTGATTATACATCAGTCATCTGACACTATACAGCAGTCATGTGACACTATAGCAGTGATTATACATCAGTCATGTGACACTATACAGCAGTCATGTGACACTAGAGCAGTGATTATACAGCAGTCATGTGACACTATGGCAGTGATTATACATTAGTCATGTGACACTATACAGCAGTCATGTGATACTATAGCTGTGATTATACATCAGTCATGTGACACTATACAGCAGTCATGTGACACTAGAGCAGTGATTATACATCAGTCATGTGACACTATACAGCAGTCATGTGACACTATAGCTGTGATTATACATCAGTCATGTGACACTATACAGCAGTCATGTGACACTATAGCAGTGATTATACATCAGTCATGTGACACTATACAGCAGTCATGTGACACTATAGCAGTGATTATACAGGGTTAATAGTACCCCGCTGACGTGAGAGTACTGGGGTGAAGAGAGTACCTATGCAGAGGGACATGATTTAGGATGGGGTTATGTGAGGTACAGGAGTAAGGAGAGGGGTACTCAGGAGAGGTGATTAGATGCTGGTACTCACATGGGGGAAGAGAGGGAAGTGCTGGTTCCGGCGGAGCTGCTGGATGCTGCTTCCACACCAATCCTCAAACACGTGGAGATTGACCTGGCCGGAGAACTGGAGCACAAAGAGCACATTAGTATTATCCTGTACGTCCTGGCTAGCATGCAGTTCCCACCCCGCCTGCAGGGGGCACTACTGGAGGTGTCTGGTTGCAGGCAGAGATCTTCAATATAACCCCAGACGTCAATACAGATATGGTGAAACCTCCATTTACCTAACAGCCGTACAACATATATATTTATAATATAAATAAAACAATGTTATCTCTACAGTAAAATATAAAGATATTAGATAACATAGAGGAATTATGTGATCAAATTAATGACAGACGATAAAACACCCTGCGTCTCCTGTACACCTCCCAAAATCACATGCAAATAATGCCAGGTCACCCCTCTGCCTGGCACAGATGGGGAGAGTGACAGAATGAATGTTGGGGGTGTTCAGTCACCTGCGGCACCCACACACCCGACTCCGATGTATCGTCTGTGCCCGTCATTGTTCATCAATAAAAATAACTTTTTATCATATTACTTTTAATACTACAAGTGCATATTAGAGAACGTGTAACCCTATATATGTCCTGAAAGTGGTTGAACTACGGGCAGCATGGTGGCTCAGTGGTTAGCACTTCTGCCTCACAGCACTGGGGTCATGAGTTCAATTCCCAACCATGACCTTATCTGTGTGGAGTTTGTATGTACTCCCCGTGTTTGCGTGGGTTTCCTCCGGGTGCTCTGGTTTCCTCCCACACTCCAGAAACATACTGGTAGGTTAATTGGCTGCTAACAAATTGACCCTAGTCTGTCTGTCTGTCTGTGTGTGTGGGTGTATAAGAGGGAATTTAGACTGTAAGCCCCAATGGGGCTAGGACTGATGTGAGTGAGTTCTCTGTACAGCGCTGCGGAATTAGTGACTCAATATAAATCACTGATGATGATGATACCTACAATGATGCAATTATAATATTAACAAGGTGCATTGTCTAATAAATTCTGCTACATAGGACCTAATACTAATGGCTGATCAGACAGTCGCTCTGCGCTGCAATAAATAAATAAGATGACTATCAAGTGATCCCTGATAGTAATAGTTATACCAGGAAGCTACCAACCTAAGAATATTATTTATATCACAACTGTAAAAACATTTCATTGTAATATGGAATCAATGTGCGGACTAATTTCTATGAACTTGCCGTTATGGGGCCTGATTCATTAATGCGCATAAACTGCGATTTTGCGTGTATAATCCGCACAATTACTCTGCGCGCGCCCGGCGCTCCGGACCCTACGTCACAGAACGCAGCAACGTTCAGTTCACCTCTGAGCGCAAAGGACTCTAAAGGAATGTTCTATCATTAATGACTATGGGCCTGATTCATGAAGGAAAGTTAACCAAAAGTAAGTAAGGCAAAACCATGTTGCACTGGAGGGAGAGTTCACTTTAAAATGTGATGGCAGATTTATATTTGGGGTAGGGCATGTCCTAGAACAATTGCAGTGTCAAAATAAAGTTATCAAGTATTTGTGTGCTACATGGAAAAACAGCCAGTATTTATCTTATGTGCAAAATAATAAACTAATAAACTAATTTGCACCTTGCATTGTAACATGGTTTTGTCCACAAAACTTGAGTAAGAAAACTTACTCAATTTTTTGCTTAACTTTCGTTAATAATCAGGCCCATTATTATTATTATTATTATTATTATTATTATTATTATTCATAATAACAGGTAACATTAATTAAAAGGTTTTTCTTTCTGTGCGCTATTTTGTGATTGTATATTCCTGATCTGTACTGGATGTATCCTACAGTGTCTGTCAGAGCAGATGAGACCTCAGGGGCGAACAGAGGATTGTCGGGGGGGGGTTTCCCCCCCGACCCCAAAAAACCAAACACCCCCCGCGAGAGCTGCTGCGCATGCGCAGCAGCTCCGTTTCTTCAGCGCTGTCCTATACAGCAGCCGCGGCGCTGTCTAAGAAGCATCCGCGGCAGTGTTGTATACACTACAGCACCGCCGCGGACGCTTCTTTGACAGCGCCGCGGCTGCTGTATAGGACAGTGCAGCTATAGCGGCCACTTAGTTAGCGCAGGGGGGGTGGGTTCTGGAGACTCAGAAACCCCCCCTGCGTGCGCCACTGGACCTAGACCCGTATTCACCACCAGACGGATCTTCACATCCGCTCCTTGCTGAATTCTGGCGTACAGATATCCGATTTACGTGCGTTTTAAAACAAACGCTCATTGCGCCCAGTATGCGTCTCTTAATGATTCAAGCCACTGCTGTTGAACTCCTTACATATCCTGGTTTTTATATTATATAATTAAGTAGGGGGTTCAAAAAATACCCTGGATATGACAATATTTTAAACATCGGAGCGAATAATGAAATAATAAATAACCACTATATGGGTCTTCAATTAAACGATCCACTCGCTGCGCTAATATACACACAGTGGGTCTGTACTTTGTGATGTCAGAAGGGATTTTCTAAAGGTGTCTTACAATCTAAAATATATTATGTATAGACATGGTTACCAAATGTGTCCGTGTTATAGAATGTTTCAAATTGTCGTTTACTGATTATTCTTCAACCACGTTCTTATAATGGGGCAGCCTCTATAGTCACAGACAAGACAAAATGATGTCTCACTATATATATATACTTAATTCCTGTATCGCATGATGGCTATTTGGATCAGCTCAAACACTTCCATTCTAAATGGATCTTGCAGGGTCTAAGTGGCTGCTCTAAAAAGTATTCTTCAACAAATCTATAGATACATCTGAAAAGATATCTATTTAACACTGATCATAAGAGAGGACGCCGGGCTTTCCATATAGGATTTAATGCTATTACCTAGGACATTTCTGGAGTAATTACTCGTACCTTGCAAGATCCATTGAGATCCAAGGTCCCCCCCCGAAATGTTGTGCATCCCCGGCGTGGGATATAAACCAGCCGGTGATAGCCCTTGTGAGTCACAGGCTACCTGACGGTGAGTTGCCTAATCTGGAAGTATTTCCAGTGTTTGATGGAGATACCTGAGATTTGGAGACCTCTGAATGAAGTATTAGGAGGATTTAAACCTCGTACAGATGTTTTTTGAACTACAAGTTCCAGCATTCTCAGACACACAGAGGGGAGAAAAAAAGGACGATAGATAAGAGATATCAGGAGATAAGGGGACAGACTTCGATGAGCGATGGTGCTGTTAGGGATCATGGTGGTGGGGGGGATGTAAGAGGGGCCCCACATTACTGGATGGCCCCCACACAGGGAATTTTAGTTATGCCGCTGGTCTGTGGCATTATGGGTTTACATACTGTGACTGGATCACGTATAAATAACTTATGGTATAAATTTATTTAAAGGAAATAGCGCAGGGCGCTTATTTATATAATTGCCAATGCATTTACTTTTGATATTGTGTATATTTTGAGATGGGGAATTGCTATTTCTGAGACCAGGGTAGAAAACTCGCTTTTCTGTTTTACCCTTGCTAAAGGAAATACCTTATTTTTTATGTATATATCTGATACAATGAGCCTTTGTTTAGAAAGTCTGCTGTGTATTGTGATGTGGAGAAATGATTTGTTTGAGGTTTTTATCTTTCTTTGGGAATGTGTATTCTGCAACTGTTGGAATAAAAGGTCTCATGGTAATCAGGCCTTTTGATGTGTGAGGCCATTTGAAGACAGGAAGGGTTAATTAAGACCTTGCTACTAGATTTCCTTTGTCTAAAAACAAGATGCAGGACCACTGAATTTGTAAAATATAACAGATAAGTGTAAATATTGTTAGCTTTGCAACGCAAGCAAATCTATGTTTTGGTAAACAGGTTACATCCTGATTCTAAAAATAGCCTGTGTCCAAATCTGTATAAAAAGCACTGTCCTGTACACTGAAATGTATCATTCTGATGTTCCATCTGACCTGACCACTGATACCTTTAGTCAGGACACCTGAGCGAAATAACTCTTTGCTTCAAGACCCTGCTTGACAACCTCTTCAATACTGCTGTAATACAATCACACAAAAAGCCAGATCCACAATAAATTCTCAATAATCCATCTGGAACTTGCTGAATCCGCACTAAACCACCCTGATCCACATAAAGAGCTGGATTCGTCCTGGGATATTGATGATGTTAAGGATAATTTCATCCAAAGCCAATTAGTCCAGCAGGATGTTTTTGGACCCACAAGAGCACGTGAAGAACATACACACTCTACGCTCTTGGGTGGAATATAAACCCTTGGCCCAAACATTGTGAGACAGCCAGGTTAACTAATGAGTCTAAGTTCCGACGAGACAGGGACTGATGTGACTGACAGATATTCTCTGTACAGCGCTGCGGTATTGGTGTCGCTATATAACTTAACTATGATGATGATCCACAATAAATCCACCCAAGACCTCCCAGATCTTGCTGGAGGCATGTCTTCTTGGCACAAATCATCACCATCATCATCATCATCATCATCATCATCATTTAGTTATATAGCGCCAACATATTCCGTAGCGCTACATCTTCAGCTACATCTACATCTACATAGATGCTGCTGGATCCGTACCTCATTCAGACACCCAGATCCAAGACTAATTGACATAACGACTCCTAGAGCCTACTGGATCCATACATAATTCCCATATACCACCAGGATCTATACCTAATTCACACTAATGCACACAGATTATTGCCTAACACACAGGTCCTGCTGGATCCATAAATAATATAAGTACAAATATTTCCAGTTGGATCTGTGCAGCTTTGTGTATATTTAATGTGGATTTTGCGTATGACAATGCAAGCAGCTCCGGAACGTATAATTAAACATTCATTTATACTAAGCACACGGCCTATGGGAGATGAAGGCGGCATTGTCTGAGGGTAGGATGAGAATCACAGGGACAGGAAGAGCTAATCCTGGGACACCAGATACTGTACAGATAAGAGAGGATGGGATGATGGGTGGAGGGGGGTCTGTAATCAGAGCTAGAACAGGGGGCACCACTCATCTCCAAAACCCATTTACACAATGGAGAGGGGGGGGGGGGTAATCCAGCTGCAAAGAGAAAGTTTAGCGTTAATAAGAAGAAATCCCCTCCACCTTATTACAGTACACCCGGAGGCTTTTACAATGATACCTAAGTGTAGCCTCCTCCCAGCGGAGCAGAGCTGAGCCCCTTTATCTGGATGGCAGACAACGGGATAGACAGACACAGGTACAGGATAGGCAGATACGACAACCTGACCCATTGTTATCAGGGAGACATTTGTCTGCTCCGCTATCTCCCACCTTGTGACTGAACTCAATAGACTAATTGATTTCTAACAAATGTTCATGTAAAAAGGGTCATGGAATACGCTTTATATGGCAGTGTACAGTGAGCAACACCTGGATGATTCTCTGACAAGATAGGGACTGTTATGACACAGTTAGCAGGTACAAAGCATCATCTGTTACATTATATAAAATATAGGGAGCCCCCTCTTTATACCACCCGCTTTCTACAGGGTACATTCACCGCCAGGTACATTCTGCGCATTCAATCTATTTATTCCATTATATATCACCCTCGCTATAACATCACTCTCGCTATAACATCACTTCTGGCCTTTGTTTAAACAGGGACTATAAAGAGGGAGCACTGTATGTACAGTATATATATATATATATATATATATATATATATATTTCCCTCTGATACATAAGGTGACGTACCTCTGGTTTCCAGGGCACAGAGAGATTCCAGGAGACAGATTCTCGGAGCTGAGGAAAAGAAGGAGGTCAGAATAATGTTATATAACGTTGTGTAACATGAGCGAGTGCAGTAGTCAGAATTATAAGATCAACACCCATAAGGGGACAATCTGACAGGACACCCCCCATTGTAAACGGTTATTCACCAGATAAGGACAACTGCACAGTATAACTTCTATTGTTCTGTATGATGAGTGTAATTTCACACTACACAGTATAACTTCTCTTGTTCTATATGAGGGGTGTCCAACCTTTTAGCTTCACTGGGCCACATTGGAAGGCGACAAGTTGTTTTGGGCCGCACATAAAATACACTAGCACTAATGATAGCTGATCATCCAAAAAAAACATAGGAAACATTGCTAATGCTCCTTGTTGTTGCTCTGTGCTTCAATGACATGCTAATGACGGCTGTCAAACATCAAGTGATATTGTTACAACATTTTATAAAGGGCTTCAATACAGCAGTCATTAAGACAGGAAGATAAGGTCCGTGATGCTCCAGGACCAGGTGAGTTTGTGCACTGGTCAGCGTCCCTTGAAATAATAAAAAAAAAAACAAAAAAAACCCCTTAACTTACCTTTTAATCGGCTTGTTCTCTGATCCTCTTCTCTTGTTTTTTGCTTTTCCCTGCTGCTGATAGTTCGCGCGGGTGACTCCTATGTGCTGCGCTCCGCAATGGATGTTGGACATGATGACGTCACGCCCGACATTCACTGCGAGTGCCGCACGGAGGAGGAGACCAGGGAGGGACCGTGTGACCACAAGGTAAGTATTTGCTTATCTTTTTCTTTTTTCGCAGGATTTTTTTTTTCATTTACAGCGCTGCCCCCTTGCCACAACCAAAACTCCTGCTGGGCCACATTTACAGGCATGATGGGCCACATTTACAGGCATGCTGGGCCGCATGCGGCCCGCGGGCCGCGGGTTGGACAACCCTGTTCTATATGATCGGGGTAATTCTCTCACTGCACAGTAAAACTTCTATTATTCTATGATATATGTAATTCTCAAACTACACAGTATAACTTCTACTTTTGATGAGTCTAATTCTCACACTACACAGCATAACTTCTCTTGCTCTATATGATCGGGGTTATTTTCATACTGCAAGATAAAGATATCGCGCAGTAAAGTATCTGCACCCCGTGGGCCGCGCCCGGACACACTGCTGTCCCCGTTCCAAACTGAGATATTTATTACAATTAAGAACAATGCAAAATAGTGCAATTATTGTGTTACAGCACAATTAGGGTGACTCTCCCAGTTACCATTGTGCTGTCAGTCAGGGCCAGTCGTGTCACACTGTCGCACAGAGCTATAGCCAAACTCAGGGGCAAACGCAGGATATGCAGTGGGCGTGACCAGCATGCATGGGGGCGTGGCTATAATATTACACAGTGCTTGGCTGCTGTCCAACTCTTCCTATCCCCATAATATACATGGGCAATGCTGCGTGGACTAAACAGAATAGAGGGAGGAGGTAATTCATCCCCCAAGATTCTATTCAAGAAAAAATCCACTTTCAACCCTGTATTTAACAGGGGTTGTTATATTAATTGTTTTGGGAAACTCGTTCAGAAAGAACTTGAATCTATTGTAGGAAAAAATCGTGCGCCCAATTTCACCCAAAAAGAAAGAACTGCACTTAAATCCCTGAAAGAGGACTCCCCTTTTAGTAATCAAGCCCGCAGATAAGGGAGGCGGGATTGTTTTAATGGATAGAGTTAAATATGTGGCTGAGGTTTTAAGACAATTGGAGGATAGCAAGACTTATAGTATTTTAAAGAATGATCCCACTGAGAAAATGAAATCTGATCTTAATGCGATGTTTGAGAGATATAGAGAAAAGGGTGTTCTGGATAGTGAAACTATAGAATTTTTGACAATAACATATCCAGACACCCCTGTGTTATATATTCTACCCAAAATCCATAAGGATACTGAGAACCCTCCGGGACGGCCAATTGTGGCTGGGACCA
The DNA here is from genome assembly GCF_038048845.1 of Mixophyes fleayi. Classification (NCBI taxonomy): domain Eukaryota; kingdom Metazoa; phylum Chordata; class Amphibia; order Anura; family Limnodynastidae; genus Mixophyes; species Mixophyes fleayi. The sequence continues at coordinate 339,095,899 of NC_134405.1, read as the reverse complement.
AATCTTTAACATCTAATTTGTCCCAGTGGGTGGACCACTATTTACAACCTTTAGTGGTAAGCAATCCTTCTTATCTCAAAGACACTGGTGATGTGTTAAGAAAATTGGGGACTATTCAATGGCAGGAAGGTTGGTTTTTGGTAACTGCCGATGCTAAGTCTTTATACACAGTAATCACACATGATGACGGACTGAGGGCTATTGGTTACTTTTTAGATGAAGAGGAAGATTACACGGCTATTAAGGATCTCATTATAGAGAGCATTCGATTAATTTTGATGAATAACTATTTCTTTTTTGAGGGACGCTACTATATCCAGCGTAACGGTACTGCGATGGGCACCAGGTTCGCTCCAAGCTACGCAATTTTTTTTGGGGGGAGTTTTGGGAAGAATCCACCATTTGGCAGGGTGAGGAGCTTGGGACGGACCTGGTGACATGGATGAGATATATTGATGATATTTTCTTTGTTTGGAAGGGCGATCTCTCTAGTCTTCATCTGTTTGTGAAAAACTGAATAGTAATGTTATTAATGTTGAATTTACATTCAATATTAGTGTATGTGAAGTGAACTTTCTTGATCTTAACATCTACATTACAGAGAATCAGCTTTGCACTAAAACCTACAGGAAACCTACAGATTCTAATTCCTATATTTTGGCTACAAGTGGGCACCATATTAAATGGTTGGAGAATGTCCCTAAAGGACAATTTTTACGTTTAAAAAGAAACTGCTCTGACCCTTGCATATTGAAACAACAAACAAGTGAAATGAAGAAGCAATTTCTAAGTAAAGGATATGAGGTGAAAGTACTTGATGAAGCAATTGAGTTTGTGAAAGATAAGGATAGAAATTTATTGTTGGAGCCAGATTCTAAAGTACGTAAAGTTAAAGACAATAAGATAGCATTTGTTACACAATATAACTGCCAGTATAGGAAGATTGAGAAAGTTGTCTCTAAATATTGGGGAATATTAAGAAAGGATCCGCTTTTGGCTAATGTTATTCCTAATAATCCTAAATTCGTCTATCGACGAGCTCCCAATTTGAGAGATAATTTGGTTAGAAGTTCCCTTGGCGAGAATAAGAGATCAGGAGTTGTCTCCAAGGGATTTTTTAGGTGTGGTGTGTGTATAGCATGTAAAACAACATTTGCAGACCAAAAGAATAAAATTTCCAGCTTTGTGGTAGATGGCCATGAATACCCTATTAAAACTTTTTTAAGCTGTAACACCTCAAATGTAATCTATCTATTAGAATGTAAGTGTGGCCTCTTTTATGTGGGACGCAGCACTCGCCCATTAAAGGTGAGATTGTCGGAACATCTTCGGAATATAAAGAAGGGCTATGATAAACACTCTGTGTCTGCTCATTTTAAAAGTCACCACAATTGTGCTACTAGTGGTTTAAAATTTTTCTTAGCCATTGATAAGATAGAAAGTAATTGGAGACATAGGAATACTTCTATACTTTTAGCTAAATGTGAAATGAGGTGGATTTTTAAATTAGGGACTTTGTCTCCTAAAGGCCTGTCAAAGTTGTAAAATTGGATGAACGAAAGTATATTGGTTAATACTGTTTTGCCGTGCGGTTGCGATGCGTACGCCACGTAACACAGATCCGTACGCCACCTAACACAGCGCGTGGTGTGATCGCACGGTAAAATACGCACGCACACACACGCATTACAGCATTTAGTTATCTATATAATTCATATTCATATTGGTTCCGTTACACTGTAATTTATGAGCAGATATTATATAGACTAATAATAAACCAAATACTATGATTATATGTACATTTTAGTGTTATTAAAGGTTTAGGTTATAGGAAAGGTGTCGTGCCTGATATCATATTGATCCCCTATTCATCAGCAGCTGTCCGGTGCAGTCGGCGAAGAGATCGCACATTGCATACTTTAGTTATTGATATTAGGGAATAAACCTTTGTATGATGCTGGCTATGAAAGGAGCAGACCCCCTGGAGAGACGACCCCCACCTTTGGATTCCTTAGATTGAATCAGCCTATGACCTGTTTACCCTGGAGCCACCCTTTGTCTGGACCTATAGAAACAATCTACGTCATCTCTATTGTTCACTGTGTAACACTGTACTGTATATAATAATATCTGCACCCCCACGGCCCTCAGTCAACTCTGACACAGTATTCTAAGCAGATAAACTGTCTATTGGGTCCCGTGGATGCGCAGCGAATGCATGCAATAAGAGCGCGGTATGTATGTATCTTTTGGTATAGGCTGTACTGTACTGTTCTTTATATTATGACAATGTATTGAATTTTTGACTATTTACATCTGCTAAAATAAATCACATTGTGCGTTAGAAACACAATACCATCGCCTATGCAATGCTTATTTGAAAACTATAAATTACTTTAACAGGCCTCAATCAGGATTTTGAATTAAAGTGGTTTTTGTCAGATGATTAGGAAACTTTTTCATTGATCCTGTATCTGTGGTGGTTTGTGGTATGGCCATGGATATGGGTTATATTAAGGAAGCTAAGCAATAGTTCCCTGGCTTGAGTTGTGGATGGGGGACCACAAGTTGGTTCTTTGCCCAATTTTTTTTGTAATAATTTTAAATATTTTAAATTTGTTTAATATCATTATTTTATTTGTGTTCTTCTAAAGAGATTCACTTCTGATGTGATTATTTATTTATTATTTGTATATTTTTTGTATATTTCTTTATTGAATATCATTTGTCCGTATATAAAAGACCAGGATATTGACTCCTCCTACATACCTTGACAAAGGCTCCGAGAGAGCCGAAACGCGTTGGTTGATGGGAGCTGTATGTTAATTGGATTACGATTCCGACGGTGCTAGTGGGAACTCCACAAGTCTGGTTCATCTCTCTCGTGCAGCGGGCATTGCTTGATATGTTATCCAGGAGTTACTGTGCTGTGCATATATCTGCTGCGCTTGTGATTTGAGACTTTGACGGTAAGAGTCCATCTACCCCCGTCTCTACGAGAATCTATGTGGATGATATTTTAAGATTGTTTGCATTTTTATATTTTTTATATTGCTGATATGAATAAATCACATTGAGGATTTTACACTATGAAGTTCTTTTTGTTTTTACTATCATAATGGACCGTAATTCTATCTCAGAGGGATGATCCATAAAGACGATTCTACTCCTTCATTATTACATGCTGTTTTACCGCTGTGTGTCTGGTAAGTGCATTCCCTAAGGGGTGAATAGGAATATCGATATCACGCGGTGCCTGTTTTCAACATAACTGATTCACGTTTTAGATGTGAAGGGTTCTATCCCTTTATGTGATGCAAGCATATAGATTGCACTATGTTTGTTTCTCTTTTTTTGTCTTTTTTCCATATGCCGCTATACTGATTTCGTGTGATTCAACCATCATCTACGCATAAGGACTTATTAACCTTCCAGTCCAGGATATCTCTTTGGAGCTCGGGACTGTTGTTTTCTCTTGCAGAGATCTATAGGAGATTTTTAGGACATTTATCTGGAAGGACTTTTTTCTGTTATTTGACTTTTTTCTGTTATTTGAGTTGATGCATTGCAAGATGTATGTCCATAGATTCCCTTTTTAGGTGAATTTTGTTACCGTTCCTGTGAAGTTTATTCCTGTCTCTTTTATCTCGTTTTGGCGCATGTCAGCAGGTTTTGTTGTTTTACTGTCTCTGTTACTAGTATGGTTTGGTGTTACCTACTTTAAATCTGCTACAAGCTGCCTTTTGATTGTACCATTGTTGCGCCATCGTTGGATTGGGTATTATTGTATTTTACTGTTAGGTGCACGCAGCTCTCCATTTTTAAGCAGAGCCGTGTGAAGCGGGGCAGGGTCCAGCCACCTCAATTAAACAGTGCCTCAGGCTTGGAGGGGGGTTTCCAAGCACTAGAAAACCCCCCTTGGTTTGCCTATGAAACTCCTCCCCCTAAGTCCTCTCTCATTAACCTAAACATTTCGGGCCTGATTCGGACATAAGTTCATTTGTGTGCCGAATCTGCATGCAATTCATGTTCAACACGTCTGACACTTACAACCATATTTGTCGCCATTTCGGATCTCTGCGCCAGTAGATCTCATTGCCATGCCCTGGGGGCGTGGCCATGAGATCAGCGTCATTAAACCCCGCCCCTATGCTATGCAACTTCATTTTGACCTATTCCAACAGCTAGTGCTTATGACTGCCACCCGCTTGAGGAGCGGAGCTAGGAAGAGAAGGGACGGACGAACATTGGCAACGTACCGTGAGGGAGCGCAGGGGCCGCTCTGATCAGGGTGCGGCCAACGCAAGCCCTGGGTATCTCCTACATACGGGGTATTTAGCCGTATCATTTGAACCAGCTACAGGTGTAAGTGCCGCCTGATAGTGGTGACTGTCACGGCATAGTCTTTTTTTAAAAAATTACACGTATGTGAGCCACTAGATAGCACGGAACATGTGTGTGTGAGGAAGGAGACTATAAAACACATTATATGTACAGTACACATTAATAACATCCCACTGTGTATGTAATGTAAAAAGATGAAAGATAAAAATGTTTAAAGTTCAAATTAATGTTTATAGTTTTATGTGTTTATTTATTTGCTATAATATTTTGCATGCGTCCTAATGTGACTATATTGCACATATACATGTGTGTATCCTGCAATCTGGTGTGTGTCCACATACGGCATGTACCATTTAGCCATTTAGTCATAGAAACGCATCCCGAGATCCGCACAGGCGTGAACTAGAGATGCTCAGGCTCAGATTCCCCGATATACCCGAACTTAGCAGATCCGAGTACCGAGCCGGCTCGGTACCTTTGCGCTTTTTCGGATTTGAAAACGAGGTAAAACGTCATTGTTACGTCATCGGATCTCGGATCTCGCAAGTTTTGGATTCCATTTTAAGATCCAACATAACGGTGGTTGGGAGGGAGGGCGGACACCCATTTTTCTTTTCTGCTACTGCTGTGTGCCAATGTGTCCTAGATGTGCTAGGAACTGCCGTGTGTTTGTGTCATTGCTCTGTCGCTTACCATCCAGCCAGGTCGCTGCAGTATTTGTCCGAAAGTGTATGAAAATAATATTGTGACCTGTGAGGTGGTCAAAATTGACTGCAAATGATTTGAAATTAGTGTTATTGAGGTTAATAATAATGTAGGAACAAAAAAAGAGCTAAATTATGTGATTTTAGCATATTTTTCTAAAAAATCCAAAACCAAAACACATGAGGGCGGTTTTGCCAAAACCAAAATCTAAACACGAAGCTAATCCAGATTCAAAACCAAAACCAGTTCACGGGGGTCAGTGAGCATCTCTAGCATGAATACAGGTGACATTACGCTCACGTTCCGTACTTTGCCTGTAAATCTGGGAGGGGAGAATCTGAAAGTTGGCAAGTATGACTTTTATTGAAGCTCCGCCTGCTTTTCCACAAGCCCCGCCTCTTTCACACTCTGCGAATCAGCACTGCCCTTCGGAATGAGATGGGAGATATGTATTGTGATGAAGCCTATTTTCTTTTTTTAGCAACGCTTTACCTCTGCTGAATTATGTGCACCTACAATGAGGGAACAGCGTCACCTCCGACGTGTTGTTAAAATCTGACTTTAGTGCAGTGAGAAATTTCAGTCACACCTTTGGATGAACTTTCGGATCTCTGCATCTTGTGGCTCATTTGAATACCGTATTTGCATATAAAATCTTGTATTTCTGGTTTTGATATGCAACTGGCGGCTTGATCAGATATAGGAATGTTCCTATCCACCCGTCAAACAGAGCAAAATATAATTCCTTTAAAAAAACAGACAGCGTCTTGCAAAGAAATATGGAGCGGAGGGGCACAAGTAGCCGCAGGATAGCACAAGAGGAGGAAACTGGAGCTGAGAGGCCGGACCTGGGCTTCCGGTTACAGATTCCAAATAAAATTCTAATAAAGTTTTGGGGGGAAAAAAGTTTGAAAAAAACCCCAAACAACAAAAAAAAAAATACATAAAATGAATTGATTAATAAATAAAAACGGAGGTAAGAGCAATTGATTTTAAGCATGTTTGAATCAATATAGGTCAGTGTAGGACCTGCATACAATGAGGTGCCCTTGATGCTGGGAGGCAGGCTTAAATGTTTTGATCAAAATATGAACCAATTCCGCATATTTTCGTTTTGCTAGACACACACAGGTATTGCAGTGTTAAAAGAACAAACGCTGACAACAAGTGAGTTTTTGTTTTGTAAACTTTTAGCTGCACTACACTCAAAACTTTAACTTTTATGCTATTGCAACCAAGCGAAGGAATGTCGTCTCTACGTTATATCACCCAATATAAGGAATGTGAGATTGAAGCACAGATCTGCTTGAATCCCACTTAATTAATGTGTAATTTTTTTTTTTTATAAAAGTCTAAAAAACACTTTCATTATTAAAAAAAATATATATCTTGGTCCAGGGACCTTCTTAAAATTTCAAATATAGGGGCGTATTCAATTAGCTTTACGGTCTGTGATTACGTGCGGCTGCATGAGTCCCGTTACCGCAACATAGAGGATTTCCGTGCGCACCCCATAGGGTTGCGAAGGGAAATCTGCCAAGTTGTGGTACCGTATTGTCACGGTAATCGCAGACCGCAAAGCTAATTGAATATGCCCCATAAAGTATAAAGTTCAGTTTTCTTACCACTTCCTGCTGCCGCTCTGGTTTATAGAACTCCAGGTTCGGGGCTATGGGCGGTATATTATTATGTACCAGCGCTTTGCCCAGCTCGCTCCAGCTGCCGTATCCTGATAACAGAGGGAAAGGGAGAGAGTTAGAATAAGACTCCCACCTGTCATGATTGTTTTTCATCATGAAATCTTCACCTTAGAACACTTAGGGGTTTATTTACTAAACTACGGGTTTGACGAAGTGGAGATGTTGCCTATAGCAACCAATCAGATTCTAGTTATCATTTATTTAGTACATTCTACAAAATGACAGCTAGAATCTGATTGGTTGCTATAGGCAACACCTCCACTTTTTCAAATAGTAAATCTAGCCCTTGGATTCAGCTTTAGACACAAGAGGTCCATGTGGCGGCTTACCAGTGGCAGACTGCTTCTCATGTCTGTGTATAGCACTGTGGCACAGTGGTTAACATTGCTGTGTCACAGTCCTGGGGCCATGGGTTCGAGGTATAAATCTCATTTCAGTCTTGTTTTTGTGCTGTTCCGCAAATTTAGGAGCTTCAGTGCGCCTAATATGTACTTTGGTAGGAGCGACCTCACTCTGCCAACCTTCTCCCCTCTGCCCGGGCAAAGTCTGCCGTCACACTCTGAAAGTCCAACCCCCTCGTTGGAAATCTATGTGCAACTGCAAAAATCGATGGTCAGCACTGCTACAGAAGCATACCGACCAATTTCCCAGCGCCGGGAATCTGGGCAGGGGGCGTGGTCACTTCATGAGGTGGGTGTGGCCTTGGCACGATGGGGCAGAGAGCAACAGCCTAAACTCTCAAGTGTGGCCTAGAGGGAATTCGGACAAAGGGCCGCAGTCACACTGCTGGAACTGAAAGGCCACTCCTGGGCTTTCAGTTCCACTGTACACATATTACTCAGCCAGACAGCGCCTGTGTGCACACACCAGCAGACCCTGGACCAGTGAAGCCGTGTTAGCCCTTATTGATTATATATGGGCAGCATGGTGGCTCAGTGGTTAGCACTTCTGCCTCACAGCACTGGGGTCATTAGTTTGATTCCCAACCATGGCCTTATCTGTGAGGAGTTTGTATATTCTCCCTGTGTTTGCGTGGGTTTCCTCCAGGTGCTCCGGTTTCCTCCTACACTCCAAAAACATACTGGTAGGTTAATTGGCTGTTATCAAAATTGACCGTAGCCTGTCTGTTTGTCTATGTGTGTACGTTATGGAATTTAGACTGTAAGCTCCAATGGGGCAGGGACTGATGTCAGTGAGTTCTCTGTACAGCGCTGCAGAATCAGTGGCGCTATATAAATAAATGGTGATGATTAAAATATTAATAGTTGTAAATTTCTTTTATTAATTTTTTTTCTATGCCTTTTGATGTGACTTTATATGGGACATATGTCTGTCTGTATCCTGCAGTCTGTTCTTGAGATCCGCTTGCACCTGTATACGGGCGGACGTGTGTGCAAGTTACGTCCGATCACTCACATTATGATTCTAGATGAATCAGGCTTGTGTGTGCTGGGACAATAGTCAACCCATCAATTCATTTGGAATGAGAGAATTCGCTGAGGCACGAGGCACTCAGTGTGCAAAAATGGCAGCCCCCATTGTGTGTAGTCAGTGGGTACAACATAGAGCCCTTCCTTAGAGATGCAACATTTAAAAGTTGTTCTATTGAGTAATGTCACGTCATTGTGCGGTGATCTTAGGTTCTCTATGAGAAGAGGTGAGAGGCGCAGAGGGTGAGTACATGGAGTGGGGGTAGTTAGACAGAAGGGACCCCTGACACGAGCCTCTGTGCGTGAGACCTTACATCTGAGGAAGCAGGATTCTCCCTCTCTTTGTCCGTCCTCTTGTGACCTTATCCTGCTGGGACAGATACGAGTTACGATGCGGGTGTGACATTAAAACGTGTTTTCCACAAATGCTCACTCTCGGGGGATATAGACTGCAAAGCAAGAATTCCACTAACTGTATTATTGTTGTTTATTTATATAGCGACAATCATATCAGCACTGTAGAGAATATGGAATCATTCACATCAGACCCTGCCCCATTGAGCTTGCAGTCTAATTCTGTCCATTTTGTCAATTAATCTACTAGTATTTTTTGTGGAGTGTGGGAGGAAACCGGAGCACCGGGGAGGAAACCAACGCAAACACGGGGAGAACATACAAAATCAACATAGATAAGGCCCTGGTTTGAGATGAACTTGTGACACCAGTGCTGTGAGGCAGCGATGCTAACCACCGTGCCACATAATACTATTCTATTACACTGTAAATAGATAGCAAAATCCAAATTTATGCATCATATAGAATGAAAAGAGATATTGCAACAATACCAAAGGACTCGAATTTGAGCCAGCTACCAGCGGCTGGTGATTGGGTGTCCTCCTGTACTGAACCGATTTGCACTATTGGCAGAGAAGCGCGTTTACAGACGTCCTCCGAGCTATGTAATAAAACGCTTCACACATCATTATCACCTGTAATTAATACAGTCGTCACAACCCCACCCTCCCATACCGCATATGAGCCGGACATGAGGCTACACTAATAAAAAGTGAAATTTTTAGCTTATTGAAGGGCTGGTAAAAACAAAAAAAGTGGTAGGAGGGTGGAGGTGAAAGTGAGGTTTACACTTTCGCACAATGTGCCTCTAAAAATGTTTCTGCCTCTCTGAGGGGGGGCAGCACGGTGGCGTAGTGGTTAGCACTTCTGCCTTACAGCACTGGGGTCATGAGTTCAATTCCCGACCATGGCCATATCTGTGTGGAGTTTGTAATGTTCTCCCCGTGTTTGCGTGGGTTTCCTCTGGGTGCTCCGGTTTCCTCCCACACTCCAAAAACATACTGGTAGGTTAATTGGCTGCTAACAAATTGACCCTAGTCTGTATGTCTGTCTGTGTGTGTGTGTGTGTGTGTGTGTGTCTGTTAGGGAATTTAAACTGTAAGCTCCAATGGGGCCGGGACTGATGTGAGTGAGTTCTCTGTACAGCGCTGCGGAATTAGTGGCGCTATATAAATAAATGGTGATGATGATGAGGGTCGTCTCCCGGGAGTGGAGAGCAGGAATATACTAAGGTGTTTTGCGGTACGTGTCAGAAATTACCCCCCAGCGCTGGAGGTGAAGGGGGCTAGCAATGCCGGGCTGCTCCCCATATGTTAGAACAAAAATCAACCTTTTTTGACGCAATTGGGCTCTCACTTCACCGGTGGACTACAACTAGATTTCATATGTGACGCCTCAGTAACAGTTTACATGGTGCATTGAGTCCTGTATTGCAGTAGGGAATTTGGAGCACCCCCCTGCAGCCGTCACACATGAGAAAGTCCAGTGTTGGGTTTCATTGAGACCTGAAAACCAGAAAAGTGATTTCAGAGTGTTTTGTCTTTCCTTTTGCTAACTAAAGACTTTTCAGCGCTTTCGATGTCCGCAGTGAAACTGGAACCCCCAATGCCCCCGGCACCATCTGATCTGCGGGATCGCACACAATTCCCAGAGCTCTCAAGCGGGGGGGACGAGGGATACGTGAAAACAATGCAGGTTCTGTAGACAGACAGAGGGGTTTGTAAAGCGGATACTCCACCGTTCAATTAGATTGTTTAATAAGTAGACGGGGCTATTGGTTCAACACCCATAGTACAAAGATACCCGGAGAGAGAATCGTGTAACATACAGTAAAAGAGCACTTTACAGAATTCACTGTTTGGAAATAGGCGCAGATAATGCGGACAACCAGCGCCATCCTATACCTTTAGTGGGACCCACGCTGCAGTTTGGCAGAGAATGGAAGTCCATTCCAAGCAATGTCATAAAATGCCTCAGATACACACAGGGGTATATTTACTAAACTGCGGGTTTGCAAAAAGTGGAGATGTTGCCCATAGCAACCATCCAGATTCTAACTGTCATTTTGTAGAATGTACCACATAGATGATAACTAGAATCTGATTGGTTGCTATAGGCAACATCTCCACTTTTACAAACTCGCAGTTTAGTAGATAGACCCCACAGTTTCCACCTGTAATACAGACAGTTCCTCTGTTCCCACACTTTCATGATTAATATAAACCGTACATGAGAGGTTAAACCGAGATGTGTAACTGTACAAGATATCACTCCAGTGCCACATGCCTCAGTGATATCAAAGTGCCTCATGCCTTTTTGATGTCATGGAGAGGTGAAAAATATTACTTAGGGCCAGAGTAACAGTGGTGATAACATTGGGGGGAAGTGGCGGAACTACCATGGGTACAAGGAGTGTACCTGACACCCCCCAACAAAAGTACCTGCGGAACTCCTGAGGCCCCCTCCTCTGTTATCTTATGAGCAGTGGATGCTCAATGTCGAGACTACAGCAGCATCGCTATGCTCCTACCCAAGTTTTGCATTACTCCTCCCCTTTCTGGGAGTCTCCTCCTTCCTGCCGAGGCTCATCTCATAGAGGCAGCGTGATGTCCTCCGACGTTTATCTTTTAAATGTTCCTCAATAGAGTGTTTAAGGGGATTACAAAGAGGCCCCCCTCCTCCTCCCCCCCACCCTCGACCAAGAGTTTGAGGACTTTACCAGACCAGTATACATGTATTCCCCACACAGTGGTATGTGTTAGTCATTTATATACATGTGTGCATGTTACACGTAGATTGTAAAGGTGGATATAAAACCCCAGTGTTTTCTAATCTTCATATAAGTAATTCCCACCTTAGCGCAACTAACGGCAGAGACAGCGCTGGGCGTGATCTAATTGTTTCTGTATGTTCTATGGGGCGGATTCAGCGTTAAGCTGTTTACTCTTTGGTCGTGGGTGACGTTTATCTCAGCTGAAGGGTTTAGCGTCTCTATATTTGCTGAGCAAAGTGTATGATTTACTGGCAGGTCAAACGATTCTCTGTATTACAATGCCAAGTGATTCGCAGTCAGGAACAACTGTACGACTGCCAATATCAACAAATAATGTGGAGCGGCGTAAAGATTATTGGGCACGGATAAAGGCTGCCACCTCCTAAGTCATGTACATGTATTTACAAAGAATATCATCAGCCGTCGCTCTAGAGCAACACACGACTTGTTTACAAAGGTTGAGGGGCTTGGCTCTGACTTGTATTAGTGGTACTAGACTCTGTATAAGAACGGAGTGGCAGGGGAGGGTATTTGCTGGTGAAGAGAGGGGTAAGCAGGGCAGTAGATTGCTGACGGAGCAGGAACGTCTGTGGTAATAGGAGGACGTTAGCGTGGAGCTGGAAATGTATAGAGCATTTGGGGCTAGGTGAGTGAGGTGGCCATGAGATTGCAGGACACTGGGTATATCGGGCATTTTTCTCATAGTGCACACTGGGTATCATGCTGCGTTTGACGTACGCCATATGTTTACGCAAATTTGTCCTGCTCATGCTCACGGAAAGAGCACATGTCTACATCCGTACGTGGATTTGCTGCCATCTGACTCATCTGACCGTATGGGCGTATTAGCATTATTGCAAACTGAGGAAGACCCGCGAGGAGATGCAGATGCAAAAGTCAGGAGTCGGATCACTTGCTGGCGTAAATACTAGTTACCCGCTTCTGATTGGCTGATTGACCTCTGAAGCTGATAGGTGCTTCCATCCCTGATTGAGCCTAGTTTATATGATTTTGTGGGTGAATTTAGAATGATTTTTTGCGTACATGAGTAGGAAGATTATACCTATTGTGTTATAGAGGGTTTTTTTTTTTATTTAAATCAAACCTAATAGCGAATGAGTCTTTCACTATCAAAGCAAATCTTTTCTTAAGTTTTTGTGACATAAAGCTGGTGCATATACTACTGCTACAGAACCGGACGTATCTTGAAATGTCTCCCGCTAGGCGTAAATATGCTATTTTTACGTGCAAACTTTTAGCTCTTTGTTGCATTGCATATACCTCCAACTCATGAGCCCCCACTGTGTTTTTGGCTGCTCTGTATGTCCTCTAATCATTGGAAAATTAATAATAATACCTATTGTCTATCTGCTGATTCATAATTTTTAAGCGAATCGCAGCAAACACACTTCCCGGATCCTCACACAACGTGGCAGATAAAAGCTTGCGGATAAGTACCTGTTAGGGGTAACAAACAGATTTTCCCAATTTAAGCGTTGTTAGCAAATTACTCTCTGTGACCTACAATTAATCTCACCAGCAGGCTAGCTTGCCGAAACGACCACCGTACCACTTCACCACCGCCATCTACAGCCACAAAAGATGTGTGGAGTTTGTATGATCTTCCTGTGTTCGTGCGAGTTTCCTCCGGGTGCTCCGGTTTCCGCCCACGCTCCATAAACATACCGGTAGGTTATTGGGCCGCTGACCAAAATGTAACATAATGTTGTAACTGGTAATATTGCAATATCTTTTATTTTATTTCTGTCTACGTTATTATTGATTGATGGCTCACCCGTTCTGCTGCTATCAGGTGCGGGCCCTGTGATTGCTCCTCTGGGTAGAGAGACGCAAGGCCTGAAGGGACCAATTACCGGGAGCAGCTGTTACTCACATCCCACAGACGGGAGGTATCATTAGTACGTACACCGTCAGACAGCTGCTCCCAGAAGCAACAGTCACCGAGATCAAACCTCACGCCCTGACCGATAAACAACTGTCAAACAAGAGACGGGGCCCCTACTTAACAAGAGGTGTAAATAACGGAAAAAGACTCTTTCACTGCTGTTCCTTATTTAACGCTGGAGAAATCAGAATGATCACGTGGCGCAAATGGACTTATGTCAAACTGTAAAGTTTCTACTTATTCATCTGCAGCGATAACACAGATATTCTATGGATGTTTATTGCAGATATTTATTATAAAAATATTTTAATATAAAAATATATATTTCATTTAAAACATTTCCCCAGCTTCATTTAAATAACTTTAAGGCAACTGAGGAGGATCCTTTGTCGGCCTCTCCGCATCTAGGTACATCTATACAGTGTACAGCCTGCAAAAATTTAAATTCCCTCTGGATGCGTCCCTGAACTAAACACATGTTACAGCACACCGTCCAGCGTTCCCGATTCAAGGGCCGTAAGAGGGATGAGGCTTGCAAAACCGGGCTGAGTTTTGCCCCGAAGCCTGGTCATGTGAGGTGTGCCCCAGCGCTTCACAAGAGTTAAACCTCCCCCTCCCCCAAAAACGCCATTGAATTGCTGCGCCCACCAGAAACAGTCGCGCTCGGCACCGGCCCACCGTGGTGAGTGGGGGTCAAACCTCCCAACTTTCCGGGAATGGGGACTGTCCCACCTAAATAGGGTCAGATGGGTGCAGAGGAGGAGCTGTGGGCCCTGGTGCAGGGAAGCGGGGTCCACAGTTCGCTAGACCCCCATGCAGCGGGCCCCATTACCTCAGACTCGACAACTTTGGCGAGAGGTCAGGTGGTCGTGCAGGGACGGGGCTCGGAGAAACGCGTCATTGACCCCGCCCCTTATACTGCATATTTGTCTACTTTGGGCAAGTTCTTTCAGGGAGAGGGGCGTGACGGGAGGGGGCAGGAATGCGTCATTTTGGTCCCGCCCCCGGCGACAAAAATGATGGTTTGCTGCGGGGGCGGGGCCTAAATGACGCGATTCATCGCAGTAGCGATAGTTGGCAAGTATGCTATACTCTCATCGCCATTTTGGGCCTATAGCAGGAGGGGCCAGGGGCAATGATGATGCGAGATTCCCGTCACTAAGCCCCGCCCCTCCCTTCAACTCAACTTGCCGAACAAGCCGGGAGCCAGGAGGTTGTCCTACTCTCCCAGAAATTCGGGAGTCTCCCGGACATTTCGGGAGAGTAGACAACTATGCATTACCTCCATGGGCCCCGGAGCACCAATGGTAGTTCCAGCCCTGGATGGGAGGTGTGTCCATCTTCTGGGCAGCTATGAATATTCATGAGCATTAATGAAAGTGTGAACCGCCCATGTACTGGCAGGAGCATGCTCAGTCAGTTACTGTGAAACATCCTGTGACATCAGCAGGGAGTTTGCCAGTTTCCAACACAGACTCCTGATTGGCTCCGGATACTCACATGACAAGACTGGAAAAGGATCTGCAGTCAAATGGAGTCATGTTTAATTGCAAAGTACCAGGTATGTAGGGAGGTTACAGTTTTATGGCAGATTTTACGAGCTGTGCTTATATTTACACAATGTAATGAGGCATTTACTAAGCCAGGTGCACTGTAAAATAATCAGGGATCTCTCAGGTAGCTTCCAGATCTCACATGTCATATATAATGCAGAGCAGAAAGCAATATAGTGGTACAGTGCTTGTAAGTCCATAGATGGTTTTGTTACCTACAAATCCTGTTGTTTACAGCTCAAAGGCTTCTCTTGTTCTGAATGCTGAGTGCAATTCTCAGTATCTGTTCCTATTCTGTATATATTGATAATTGCACAGTACTAATTGTTCCATTTGCTCAGTGCAATTATCAGTATCTGTTCCTATTCTGGATATATTTATATTTGCATGGTACCATGACTCTTGTTCAATTTGCAGGGTGCAATTCTCAGTATCTGTTCCTATTCTGTATATATTGATAATTGCACAGTACCATGACCTGTGTGCTGGGTGTAATTCTCAGTACAAGTTCTTATTCTGTATATAAGGACTACTGCACAATTCCACTACTGATGTTCTTTATATATTGGATGATTTCTGTATTTACCCTTAGGGATCCATTTACTAAACTTTCTTAAAAGGAAAAGTGGAGATGTTGCCAATAGCAACCAATCAGATTCTAGCTGTCATTTTGTAGACTGTACTTAGAAAATGATAGCTGGAATCTGATTGGTTGCCATAGGCAACATCTCCACTTTTCCTTTTTAAAAGGTCTAATAAATCTACCCCTTTAGTTTTATGATGTGTTAAACTGCTTAAGTGAAGGGCGAAGTATAACTATTATATTAAACATGTGATGTTGTAGGGTTGTGGTGTTTTATATTCTTTTTTAGGGTAGGGCTCCTTGGCTAGCATTGTGTTTATTCACAATAATTAGGTTATTGCTGCCATTGTCTAACCTACATTTGACAGATAGATGCTAATCGGTTGCTGCGGTTCAGAGTACATGTTGCATTGATCTGTAATGTGATTCACCTGGTCAGTCAGTGTCCCCGGAAACTGTACACAGATCCTGCAGTGAGGTCATAACACTGCACACGGCAAGTAAGAATAATAATACCTGTCAGTGACCTCATCAGCCGGGCTGAGTTAAGGGTCCATCCTCATAGGCAAACCAAGGGGGTTTTTCTAGTGTCTGGAAACCCCCCTCCAAGCCTGGGGCACTGTATAATTGAGGTGGCTGGACCCTGCCCCCGCTTCACACCGCTCTGCTTGAAAAGGGAGAGCTGCACCTAACAGTAGTGCACGCAGCATTGCCCATGTATATTATGGGGATAGGAAGAGTTGGAGAGCAGCCAAGCACTGTCTTATATTATAGCCAGGGCCCCATGCATGCTGGTCACACCCACTGGTGGCGTGGTGTGGAAACCCCCCCTCTACAAATCCTGTGTTTGCCCCTGGTCCTCTCGTGAAGACCACTGAAATCTTTCTACCAATTTGTTTTATGTTGACTAAATGCTCAGTGCCACTTCTCGTACACTGAGTGCTAACTGCAATTCTCAGTGACTGTTATTGTTCTGTATGCTGTAAAATTACTCTGTTGAAAATAATATTTTGCAATGCATTAAAGCTGTCTAGCAATCCTGCGCATATTCAGATCATGCTGGGAGTTGTAGTTCCCAGTGTCTGCAAAGAGTGCGTCTTGCATGTAGATTTCCTTCTCCAACTACAATGTACATTGTATGGATGAGTTTGCCTAAGTGTATCCGACCTTAGACCAGGGATTCGTTGATGGGCCGAAGGCTATATGCGTTGGCACAAACCAAACTTTCTTTTCCACTGATGTCTCAGAATCATTAATCAGATATATTTACAATGTACAGTAGGTTCTTCCTTATTGACAATACTAGATGTCTGTGATACTTAAACGTATTAGTAATCTGAGCGTACGGAGGCCCCAAGGCATACTCCAAAGAGCAGAGCGGAGAATGCATGAGGATGAACTACATCCTCTCTAAATTTTGGCATGGGGTCCAGTAATGTAGTGTTCCTCCCCTATGCAGGAATTTGTTTCCCCAAGCATCAAACAACAATATAATTATGACAGTGGATCCCAAACTTTCTCAGTTTGAGGCTTCATAATATTTTTCAAGACGCCCCTAAGCCAAAATTAGTACTCCCCCCGCCTTTCTTACCACCGGCCCTGGTACCCCCATACTGCATCACCCCAGGGAGCCACGGCGCACAGTTTGGGAGCCACTGAATTGTGACTTTTGATATTTTTTGAAAAGAAATGACATATAATTGATATAGTAAGGGGCGGCTTTTGCAAATGCAGAGTCCTTTGCCATATACAGTTCGGAACTCACGTAAAATTTTAACTTGGCAATCTGCCCCAGTGATCTGACCGTGTGCCCAAATATTGGGCCACGTCGCCGTACCGCCATAGGGTGGGAAAAACAGCCCGTGGTTCCTAGGGCACCGCTAAGGAGAAGGCGCAGCTGTGCTTGTAAAAAAAAGAAGGTCAAGGGAAGGACGTTAAGCATGGGGCCCCCTCTCATATGTGGGGCCCTGTGTGCATCTAGTGTGAGGACACTTGGCACGTGTCTATATTTTTTTAAGACCGTGTAGCCATGTAAACGAAGATTTTATTCTTTTACAGGGAATTTGAAACAAAGTGCCTATTGATCTCTCTGCGCAGACTTGTCCGTTACGCCGTGCATCCTTTAATCAGGTGGCAGGCGCTTTCACATTACCTCCACGAATTTATTTACCTGGGAATGTTAAAATAAATATATTATCTCTTTTGTGCGTGATTATTCGGTGGGAGCTTTTTATGTTCTTCAGTTTGGAATTTCCCAAAAATTTAAAAAACAAAATTGCAGACAGAGGAATAACACTGTAATTTGCTTATTCCCACAAGGACCTGGCTGACGACTAACAATTTGAATGAAATAGGAAACCTTTTAAAGAAGGAAACCACAAACATCAATAACGTTTAACAAAAGCAGAAACTGATTCAGAATCACCGATATGGCGGTGGGGGACTTACTGTGGTTTACGGGGTTCCCGTCGGAATACGTGGCCAGCTGCAGGAAAAGCGTCAGGATCCCCAGGAGAAGAATGGAGAAGAGGAGCAGCAGCCAAAAGTGCTTCTTCAGCATCTTCACCGGCAGCGGACGGCCCCACATCTTGGCCGCCCGCTTCCTGTACGCCCGCTGGTGCAGCGTGGCTTCGGCGTCGGTTGACCTCCTTGGCAGTAGTTCCCGGCACTCCGCCGACGCACATCGGAGTTCATCACCGATCTCCCGCCATTAAAGGCTTCCCAGATTTAAACTGTAATCCCAGCGGAGCGTCCGTAACCGATGTCAGTGGTCACTGTTGCCTGTTCCGTCTTTGGAGAAAGTTCCCTCTCGCTTGTGACAGGTGTCCTCTTACCTGCCGTGAAAAGAGTTCTCATAAGAGCTTCTCAATGCTCTCCCAGTATCACCTTACACGAGTCAGAGACATTTCATTACATAAGTATTCTAGCCGGGCTACAGTCAAATAATCGAAGATCCTTGTGTTTATTTAAACGGAACTCTACATCCAGGTGTTTGGCTTGGTTTTGTCTCTGGTGGGAAGTCTTTGCTTTGTGTGTTGATGACTTGTTTCTTTGTGCTCTCACCTACTGCCTGTCTGTTCCTGATCTCACCTGCCTCACCTGTGTGACCCAACCCTCCCTGGGAACGTCTCACCCCTTTCACTCTTACAACTCTCCCGGTCGCCCGTCTTCCTTCTTCCTTCTCCTGTCGTTCCCTTGGTTGTACACAATCCCTGGGGCTCACATACCTCACTCCCGGGGAGGGGGAAACTCTCAAAGTCTTGCTGCTCCTCCTGTCAGTACGCTGCTTTAATGACACTGACACTACAGGCTCTGTAACCCATTCCTACCCGACGACACCTGTAGGTTGCCGGCGCCACCGTCTGTGTGTGAGAAAGGAGAGACAAGTAAGCTCTGCAGAGCCCGACCCCACAGTCACCCGTCACTCACCAGCTAATATCTCTCCTTAGGGCTCGTTGCAGCTTGCAACCGTTTCATTTTTCTTTTTAATGACCTGTTTGTTCATTTACTGTTGATTGAAGATGCTCGGTGAGATGACATTTAATAAAGCAATTGTTTAAATTCTTAGAATACAATTATGAATAACGTAGAAAGATGCACGAAAAAAACAAAACACTCTTAGACACAAGTCTTTTTCTTTCACAGTTTAATTCTTTCAATAATGATTTTACACTGGTTGATTTTTGGTAGTAGGACCATAAAACATAATACACCCAGGGGCTGGCAAAGTTTAGCCCAGGGGGGGCGACACTAAGCTCAGCAGCTTGTTAGGAACATTTTAAAAATGCATGTAGCCCAGTGACCCAGCTCAGGGTAGCCCAAAATGTCCCCCCCCTGACCCGCCATACACCAGACAGATTGTAAAATCGCACATACAAGACACAGGTATTCCCATAATAAAAGCCACACATAGGGGGGTATTCAATTGTCAGCGAGTTTTTTTTTTTCCTCCGCAGCATTAAAAAAATTAAAAATCTACCGCAGGTTTTTGACGGCAATAGCGACCGTTTTGAGTTAGCGCAGCGGGAAAACTCGTACAATTCAATTGAAAAAGAGGGACGCTGCCCCCGTGCGTTAAAGATTGTGTTTGCGAGTTTTTAGGGGAGTGAAGGGGAGTTTTAACGCGGTCATGTATAACACAAAAAAAAGGTTTTGCATACATTAGATTGCATTACACATTGATAATATCTACATCACAGTACTATTTTTTTTACCATAGACCCATCTATACCAGTGTTGGCTAACCTGTGACACTCCAGGTGTTGTGAAACTACAAGTCCCAGCATACCCTTTCAGCAATAAGCTGCTATATATTGGCAAAGCATGCTGGGACTTGTAGTTTTACAACACCTGGAGTGTCACAGATGTCAAAACACATTGTTTCACTCATATTTGTACCAAAAACATACATAAATATAATTAATTAGTGATTTTTTTATTTTTTTTTAATGTTTATTTTATTTCATTATTTTTTCACAAGAAAATCAACTTACACAAGTTAGGCATTAGTGATAAACATAAGTTTAACTTTTTTTCCACATTGTTACATGATTTCAAATACTTTTCAGTTGTTTTTTATTTTTAACACACCCCAAAGAGGTGCGAGATAAAACAGCATATTGGACTGTGTAACGCGCCGCGTTAAAAAACCAATTTAATAGCTTTTAACGCGGCTGCCTCTCGCACGCCCTATACTTTCAATAGACCTTCTACTGGAGCGCGAGAGGACCGTTTCATGAAAAAAAAAAGTGCTAAAAATGGAATTAAATCGTGGGTAAAGTTAACCCGCTGGAAAATGATAAAAAACAGCGTTACAATGACTAAACGCGGTCAAAGAAAAAACTCGCTGACAATTGAATACCTTCCATAAACTGTAACTCACTTTTCTCAGTTTCTCAATTGTTTAACATTAATGAAGCAGGACGGGAAATACAATTAGAGAAGGTGTGTAGCATTATTTCAGATGATTGTTGGCAACAGGTCTTGGAATACATCCCTCCATTGTCTGCGATACAGAATAATATAGCTGTTACGTGCCAGTCTTTCATCCTGGTATTGATGCCAGATTGGCGATGTTTACCAGCTGACTTGACTCTTCGTTGCCACATCTCGTAGCCAAAGTTCCGCACAACGTCACCAGTGTTCTATATATACAGCAGGCAAAGACAACCGGTGACTCTCCAGCTGCAGTGCACTACAAGCCCCAGCATGCCTTGCCACTAAGCATTGCTGGGATTTGTAGTTCCATCCCAGATGAAGAGCCACGTGTCGCCTGTGTCAGGGATCGTGCACAGATGGGCTTATTGAGGGCTATACAAACCACGTCGGGCTGTCGTCTCCCCCTCGGTGACATCTAAGACGAGGAACAAAGTTGTTAAAGGTCACGGAGGCAGCAGGGGTTGTGCGGGTGAGAGCCTCCCAGTACAGAGAGAGCTGATATTATAATTACATGCAAACACATAATACTGGAAACACTGTCTAGGACTAGATGTGAGTCTGCGATTAGCAAGAACGGATTTGTCATAGGTAAACAGAGACAAATAATATACAGTGTGATCAATAGCTACCCAAATAAGGGTTAAATTATTTTAGCTCTGTGTGAGTGGTAAGTAAATATGTTTAAGCTGTTTTGCAAAACAAATGTCACTGCTTGGTGTATTTGCATTTATTGAAAAGAGATCAAGAGCTGGAGTGAGATTTGTTTCAGCCAAAATATGGGACGGGCGGTAGAAAGGTGACAAATGCTGCTCTGTTCTATTCTGATCACTTAGACCGGATGGATTATGTCGCCCCGCTGGACAGCTGCGGTGGCCGCCCTCTGATAACCAGCGTGGGCTGGCTCTTGGCTGCGGGCAGGGGCGAGCTGGGTCGGGGGGCACCTCAGCCAGGGCCATCTTAACAACATTATGGGCCCCCGGGCAAAGCAGTGCATCGGGGCCCCTAGATATAGATATATAGATGTATACAGATACAGATATAGATATATAGAGATAGATAGATGTACTTGCTCAGTGACCCTTGTAGATCCGGCGGCCGCATCACAATACACGCAATGCGGCGTGTCATGTGATGCGGCCGCCTGTGCGCCCCCCGGGCTGAACTTTGCCAGCCCGCGCCTGGCTGCGGGTGACAGTAGGGATCACGCACCGGGTCAGACGTGTAGTTGTGGGAAGGTCTGGGTTGGGATGGCACAGTTGACGTTTTCATTTCCTTTTGTGTTTGTGTGGGTTTCCTCCAGGTGCTCCAGTTTCCTCCCACACTCCAAAAACATACTGGTAGGTTAATTGGCTGCTATCAAAATTGACCTTAGTCTCTCTCTCTCTGTCTGTGTTAGGAATTTAGACTGTAAACTCCAATGGGGCAGGGACTGATGTCAGTGAGTTCTCTGTACAGCGCTGCGGAATCAGTCAGGGCCCTCTTAAGACCATCTTGGGCCCCCGGGCACAGCAGTGCACCGGGGCCCCTATATATACAAAAAAAAATAAAAATGATTATATATATGGGCCCGTCGGAGGAAGCCAAAAAAAAAAAAAAAACCTGGAAAAAGAAAAGAAGATAATACTTACCGTGCTGTCAGCTGGCGATCCGGCTCCCTCCATAGTCTCCTCCTCCGTCGCGCTCCGCAATGGATGTCGGGCGGGCGTGATGACGTCACACCCGACATGCACTGCGTGTGCGATGGAGGAGGAGACCAGGGAGAGAGCCGGATCGCCAGCTGACAGCACGGTAAGTATTTTCTTCTTTTCTTTTTCCAGGTTTTTTTTTTTTTGGCTTCCTCCGACGGGCCCCCCTGGGCTGCAGGGCCCCCGGGCACCTGCCCATTGTGCCCTATGGGAAAGACGGCCCTGGAATCAGTGGCGCTATATAAATAAATGGTGATGATGATCTTATAAACACATAACAAACTTACCAACTTTTTACTCTTTCTGGAGGGGAGGTGAAATGTGAGGACGGAGGGGGAGGAGAAGAGCGAGTCGCATCATGGCCCCACAATGACGCGATTCGCCACAAATCACCCCATGGAGCCTCCCATCCTGCCCACTTCACTAGTCTCCCGAACTTCTTGGAAGAGTGGACAAGTATGACTCATAACCATTAGCTCGATTAGGGCACAATCGATCTTATGTGATTATCTTATACAGAGGGGTTGTAGCCGACCTCTCAGGATTGGCCTAGAGGGAATTCGGACAAATTGGAGCAGTTACACTGCTGGAACTGAAAGGCCACGCCTGGGATTTCAGTGCCGATGCACACGTATTACTCAGCCAGACAGCGCCTGCGTGCACACTCCAGCAGAGACTGGACCAGCAAAGCCGTGTTAGTCCTTATTGATTATATATGGGCAGCACGGTGGCTCAGTGGTTAGCACTTCTGCCTCACAGCGCTGGGGTCATGAGTTTGATTCCCGACCATGGCCTTATCTGTGAGGAGTTTGTATGTTCTCCCTGTGTTTGCGTGGGTTTCCCCTGGGTGCTCCGGTTTCCTCACACACTCCAAAAACATACTGGTAGGTTAATTGGCTGCTATCAAATTGGCCCTAGTCTCTCTCTCTCTCTGTATATTAGGGAATTTAGACTGTAAGCTCCAATGGGGCAGGGACTGATGTGAGTGAGTTCTCTGTACAGCGCTGCGGAATTAGTGGCGCTATATAAACAGCTGCTGCTGATTTATTGATAAATTGCAGTAGTAACAGATTTATTGTATTGAAAAAAAAATCATTATCGCCGGTTGTTCACAAATAAGCCCCTAAATGCGTCAAACAGTACTACAGTGTGATATCCCATACAGCACATAAAATAAAGGCCGGAACTCCGATGGAGCACTTGGGAGACACGGACAATGCTGAGATGGGTAAAGACGGGGGCACAGAACATTCTATAATAGTAACAAATGATAAACCTACCTTCCAACATTTAGAATCCCGAGAATGAGTCAAAATAAGCCCCACCCCTATTATGTAGAAACCCGCCCATAGATATTCAAATTTGGGTAAAACACCACCCACTTTTATGTTAAATCTCACCCCTTTGTGGGACGCGAATTGGGATGTTCGGTACAGTTGGGAGGTCAGTATAAAGACCATGGTGGGGGTAGTTTTTGTTGGTTATACCTTCTGATGTCACTAAAGGTGTTCAGCGGTGTTTATGTGGACGTTAAGCCACAACGCTTTTGTAACTTAAACATGTTGCTGTTTATTTAAAGATAATAACAGATGGATGCAGTTACTCACAGTTGCTTGTAGATATAGTAGTATGCAGCAGTAACAACAGTTACTGCTGCAATACGGATTATATATGCAGTCTTGCTTATATTCTCTTGTAGATATATGCTGATGGTGATACACTCTTATATAGACAGGTTTTGCTATACTATAGTTTATGTTGTGGCAGACTCCTCTATTTATTGTGGGCACAGTAGAGCCTCCAATGATCTATTATATGCTTTTTAGGAATTTATATGACTGTGGCCAGGCAGCTTCTAAAGCTGTGACTGTCCCCTTCAGTGTCTAAAAAATAAGTGCAGTGCAAATAACCGGACTTCCGGTTTCGGAGGTCTGGGGCATGCGCCGTAGCACAAATCGGACATTGGAGTCCTGCCCCTCTTCCTGTTTCCTCCTAGACCACCAGGAAACAATCGGTAACTATGGCAACCGAACAGGAGACAGAGCGTTAGCGCTCCTATACGCCAACACTCCCCCTCGCTTAGCGACGTCTCCTGTCAAAGAGAAAGAAAAACAATTTGACTTTATCAAACATTACATTTTTCAATAAAGTCTCTTTATCCTGTAACAAGAAAACAAGGGTTAGTAAATAATGCAAGTCATCAATTCTTGTAATTCTTTTGATTTTAGTCTAATGTCTTTTCTCAAGATTGATTGTTGATTGGCTCACACGATTCACATCATATGTGATGTCCGGTTAAGTCTCAATATTTGCAAACATTAAGCTTCCATCAGCATTTCTGTAAGGGATTTTACTAATTTCCTCGATCTCTTTGCTGCTTGTTGGTAACGTTTCCTTCCTTTTTAGGCCTTTATCTACAAGTGTATTAACTGGTTTTGCGTCAAACATCCCATACTTGGTAAGTATATTTTCGATGTACGTCTGTTGATCAATTGTAACAGTTCCATCATTCAAATCTTGCTCGGTCCTCTCGCCTAACAGCTTGTTTGCAGGTCCTAGATCCTTTCATTTGAATTTCTGTTTCAACAGGTGTTTGGTACTGGTGATGTCTCTCTTGTCCTGCTAGCAGTAGATCCTCTCTGTAGACAACTACGAAGGACATCTTTTCCTCTATGGTTTTGTGATACAGACAGTGATCAGTCTCTGACCTATTGAAGTCCATGTTTAGCAGTATGCCATCAAGTTTTATGTACTAACATCGATCACTATGTGTAAGTCCATTAAGTGAATTCTTTAGGAGGTAGACTTTACCTTCTTGGTAGACACCCTCGTTGTAGTGTTCAGGTGGCTCCATGTAAATCTCCTCTAACAATTCTTCATTCAGGAATGCAGAGTCAAAGTCAAGCTGATACAACAACAAATCATGGATAGTGGAGATGGCAATCACTAACCTCAGGGTGATGTATCTGGCAACAGGTGAGAAGATCTCTCCGTAATCGATCCCGGACTTGTGTGTAGCCCTTGGCAACAAGACGGGCTTTATAGCATGCAATGGTACCGTCCACATTAACTTTCTAACAAAAGACCCACTTGTTCCTGATCGTTTTGCAGTTACTCGGCCTGTCAACTACAGTCCATGTGTGATTGTCATCTAGAGCTTTTAACTCTGTATCAATGGGCGTTTTCCACTGTTCCCAGTCGTCGCTTGATTTTGCCTCTTCAATGTTTTGTGGCTCACAAAAGGCTAGATAAGTGAACTCATCTCTATATCTACTAGGGGGAATACCTTTGTTACTCCTTGTAGTTCTTCTGTTTTCCAGTTGGGTATCCGCAATTACATTTTCTGACTCAGATACTCTTTCTGCTGCCTGAACATCCAGTGTCACTAACTTTTCCTGTGACTGCTGTTCCACTACTCCACTGGGTGCCGTGTTTTTGTGAAACACCACATCTCTGTATTTGATAAGAAGTTTGTTGTTAATGTCCCAAAGTCTGTATCCTTTACTCTGCTGGCAGTACCCGAGCATGACACACTCCACTGACTTGGTATCTAACTTACGTCGCTTTTCTTTAGGAATATGTGCATACGCCTTACAGCCGAATACACGGAGATGGTTGACACTTGGCTTTTTATCGGACCACGCCTCCAGTGGTGTTTTACCTTTAACAGCTACTGTGGGCGCTCAGTTTTTAAGGTAGACTGCAGTGGACACTGCTTCCGCTCAAAAACTGTTCTCCAGGCCTGCGTCATTCAACATAGTCCGTGCTCGTTCAACAATTGTTTTGTCAGCTCATTCACACTGTTCTGTTTTGGTTAGTTGGTGCTGTGTGCCATATTTTCTTAAGAATTCTGCTAAAGTCCTGTTGTCGTAGTCTCCGCCATTGTCGGATCTCAAGACTTTTAGTTTCAGAACAGTTGAGTCTCTACCAGGCTCTTGTATTCCGTAATTTTCTCTACGACTTCACTCTTAGCTCTTATGAAGTAGACGTGTATCATCCTAGTGGCGTCATCAATGAGTGTGAGAAAATATCTGTAGCCACTGACTGATTTCCCCTCCATTGGACCACACACATCAGTATGCACTAGAGATAAAGATACTTCAGGTTGCTGACTTGGGTGAGGGGCAACGAGTTTGCTTACCCTTCATGTAGTTCTCGCATGTCGGTCTCTCTGAACTGCTCACAGTGATGTCTGTCACCATCCCATCAGTTGCTGGACGTTGTCATATCCCAGATGACCCAATCTCCTATGTCACAGCTCCATTGATTGACTGTTATCTGAAGCCGTCATCGCAGGATATTCTTCGGTGTCTAGGACATAAAGCTGGTTACACCGGGTTGTGTTGCAATTATAGTACCTTTCTGTTTTGACCACACGTTTGCACTCTGCAAATTTGACCTCGTAACCTTTTCTTTCAAGGATGCTTAGGTTGGTTCCCAACTCTGGTACATACAAGACGTCTTGGATATTTGCGATGATGGTTTCACCTTTTAGATTCAGGCGGACTGTGATAGTCCCCAAGTTTTGTTGCAGTAAGAAACTTTCCACTGATTCCTTTTACTGTAACTGGATTACATGGTTTCAACAAACTGATCCATTCCTGATTGCAGCTGAAATGTCTTGTGGCCCCAGAGTCCATATACCAGCAGTCTTTATTATAACTATCTACTACATTCAGTGCTGACTCGTTAGGTTTTTCACGCTTTTTCTGTTGCCCACGACTTCTAACTTTTAACTTGCATTAAGATGCTTTGAGCCCCATCTTATGACATATGAAGCATTTGTACTTGGGCTTCTTGGACTTCGCACCTTTGGTGAGTAGAGCTGTACTCTCAGCATTTGCCTCGATAGGAATTCTCTGTTAGAATTGCAGCAGCTTAACTCTCATGATTCTGTCGTTAACTTGGTATCATTGGACACCAAAGTTATTACTATGATATCATACTCTGGTGTGAGATTCTGCAGCTTCCTCGTTGTCCACCTGTGCTCCCACAGATGCCAATTGCTGGGATATCGACAGCACTTTGTCTATGTACTCATCCATGCTCTCACAAGTACTCAATTTAGTCCCATACAGTGTACGCCTCAAGTTTCTCATCATACCTGTCCTCATACAAAGTTTGCAGAGCAATCCACATCTCATTTGCTGAATCGTTAATGATAGAATACACTTATTGTTCTACAGCTAAGTCAATGGTGTCTAATCACTTCTTCAGCATTTGGACTGTCGCCTGGATCTACTGTGACTTTCCGCAACTTCTCCCGCATTAGCTGCATTTGGATTGCAAATTTCCACGTTGCATAAGTTTCAGAACCTTTTAATTTAGCAAAGTTCATGCTGGTGCCTGTGCTGTGCATTTTTCTTTGTGTAGTGAATAAAGGACTATTCTTCAAAATAAAAGCTGCCTTTTATTCTCTTGCATTTCTGTTATCGTTCTTTACGTTTTATGCTTTTACTTTAACACAGGGTGCTGGGCCCATAACCTGTTGGTTATACCTTCTGATGTCACTAAAGGTGTTCAGCGGTGTTACTGTGGATGCTAAGCCACAACGCTTTTGTAACTTAAACAGGTTGCTGTTTATTTAAAGATGATAACAACAGATGAATGCAGTTACTCACAGTTGCTTGTAGTACAGCAGTATTCAGCAGTAACAACAGTTGCAGCAATCAGGCAATACAGATTATATGCAGTCTTGCTTATATTCTCTTGTAGATATATGCTGGTGGTGATGCATTCTTATATATACAGATACAGGCAGATTTGCTATACTATATCATACTTGCCAACTCTCCCAGAATGTCCGGGAGACTCCCGCATTTTGCGAGAGTCTCCCGGACTCCCGGGTGAGTATGGCAATCCCCCGAATTCTGCCCACTTCACTAGGAAGTGCCCCACTTCCTAGTGAAGTGGGCAGAATTAGATCCCAAACACCGCGATTCCCGGTGAATCGCGGAATTTGGCCCCGTCCCTGCTGTCAAATGACGCTGGTGCGTCATGACGTTACAGGGGGGCGGGGCTAAAATGCAGCGGATTTTGGCCGCCCCGCCCCCCCTCACACCCACCTCCACTGGCTGGCTCCCGGAAGAGAGCTGAAGAAAGTAGGTAAATATGTACTATATACTGCACAGCAGTGTGGTTTATGTTGTGGTAGACTCCTGTATTTATCGTGGGCACAGTAGTGCCTCCGATCATCTATTATATGCTTTTTAGGAACTTATATGACTTTGGCCACGCAGCTTGCACAATCCATAAGCATGGCAACCGAATAGGACACGGAGCGAAAGTGCTCCTACACCCACCAACAGTTTTTAAGAGCTGTTACCCTATAAATTACATCTGTTGACAAAGGCAGATTAATTTACCAGCATTGTATGTTCCATAAATGATTTTATTACAACGCTAGGTGCATTATTATATCGTGCTGCTCATTACATCACTACATGTAATTACAGTCTGAGGATTGAGCAGTCTTCCCTGTAATACACCACGAAACCTGCAGAACTGGCTGTGGATCCAGGATTGAATCCCCCCCCCTTAATCCGCAGCCAACCCTCCCCCCCACACACACCTCGTCCATTGTGTGCAGTTTCTGTGTCTCAGCATCTGAGATAGAGAAGGTTTAGTCGTTGCTCAGGATAATTCTGTACACAATGGGATTGCTCAATGCTAAATACCTGCGCACCTGTTGTGTAACCTTCCAGGAAGCATCATGTAAGCTGCTCATAAAGATGTTATTACAAACTCAATATAATAATGTCACGAACACGCTCCCAGCTTCTGCGACTTGGGGTGTTTGCTGTATGAGGTTACACGTGATTCCAGCCCGCAGTCTCTCACAGGTTATAGACCTGCTGAATCTCCCCCCACACAGCGCTCTCACACCCCCACACACTTCAGGTTTGCCACCACCTATTGAATATGGGCATTAGGACCCCAATGTACTGTCACACACTGGCACACAAGGCTTCTGGCTACCCACAGGTTAGAAAGGCCCACACCAGCAATCAAACGGTTAACTCTTCCCACCTCCAGACTGTTACACAAATGTAAATGCAAGCACACACTAGGCTCGTTAGTCAAATGTATTAACAAATCACACACCGGCATTCAAAGGGTTGACTCGGTCGAGCTATATTCTTCTTAACAGGCTAATGGATTTGTTAGAGTATCGAGGATGCCACTTACTAAATTTATAGATTTAATATACAAAGGTACAGGGTATACAGATATAAACAATTGAAATAACATACACATGCAAAACAGTTTAAAATAAAAGGGGTTACATTCAGAGTATCACTTCATCAGCATCATCACAATTTATTTATATAGCGCCCATCAGTCCCTGCCCCATTGAGGCTTACAGTCTGAATTCCCTAACACACACAGACAGACTAGGATCAATTTTGTTAGCAGCCAATTAACCTACCAGTTTGATTCTGGAGTGTGGGAGAAAACTGGAGCACCCAGAGGAAACCCACGCAAACACAGGGAGAACATACAAACTCCTCACAGATAAGGCCATGGTCGGGAATTGAACTCATGACCACAGTGCTGTAAGGCAGAAGTGCTAACCACTAGGCAACTGTGCTGCCCACTTACATGAGTTGTATAATCTGTGCCATGGGAAATTGGCTAGGAAGATGGACAGCTTATCAATGTGAATTTATTTTCCCAAATGACTGAGAGTTTGTCCCTTCACAACACAGGTTTTTAAGCAAACTCAAATGGGATGGCATTCACAGGGGCAGTGTGGATGCTAATGGGGTGGAAATGTCCCTTAGGTGTCACCTAAGGCTTGTTCAAAACTATTCCTAAGTTTTGACCTGTCTTAGCTGTTCTCAGATATATCTCAGAGACATAACTCCCCCGTCAATAAACCGGTCATAATCTCCCACACATTTAAAAACCAAACATGATGGAATCATAGCAATAGGAAATACCTTTCCCAAAGGCATGTGACTATAGCTGTTCCCGGGTAACGCTAGTAAGTATAATTCACAACCCAGGTGTGGTTTTTGCCTCCCAGTATGGAGTGGCACCCAGAATTCCCAAAATATGAAATATGAAGACATTTTCTTTGAAGCTCATATTTCTATATACCTGTATTGGCCTTCAAATGCGGCCTTTGTCTGCAAGGTTGTCCAGCTGTGACCGGCCCCACAAAGTCTATTCAGGTGTCCAAAAAACTGACTTGTGTCAGGATATAGCTCACAGCAGGGGCCCTTTGAAACTGCTGCAGGTGACACTGCTGTCTACTAACACTAGGATGTGCAGAGCCACCGAATACACACACAACAGACTTTCTGACACCTTTTACACTTTAGTAGCTCAATTTATCAATGTATCCATTTGATATACCATATTTACACTGCAGTTATGATTTAGGCCTTATTCCCCACAATTATGTGATGGGTTAACCCTTATAAATAACTGTAAGTTCTCTATGTTTACGACAAATAATATATAGGATAATGTACATACTGGTGCAGTGTTTCTTACCACCAGTTCTCACACCTCCAACAGTTCACATTTTCAGCGAAGACCAGTGTTAAGAAACTGCTCTACTGTAAATTATAAGGATATTTGAAGTCAACAAGACAATGATCATCTATAGGTCAACAGCTGAACGTAGGCAGGGCCGCAATAGGATCCCCAACAAACTATTTGAACCCCAAGCCAGGCTACACCAGCCCCCTGCCCCCTAATCGTGTGGCAGTGCGCTCCTAATAGCGAGTGGTGTGTGAACACCGCCCGGCGCTCTGGCAAGGCAGGACAGTATTAATGGCAGGCGGCCAGTACAGTGTTTACCCTCACACTTCGGACAGTAATATTTTAGCAACAAGGGACCCCCCAAATATCTTAATCTGGCCCTGTACAGGTCGTGAAACCTGCTCCACCGGCAACTGTGCAGAAAATATTTTGAACCTCAACCAGTCAAATTTCTGCTTTCATTTTCTAAACCTTAGAGAAATGGCAGAATCCAATTGGGTGCCGGGAGCAACACCAACTTTTCTGACCAATCACAAATGTCGCACAGCGCGTTAGAAGTCTTTCCATCTGATTTACTGACATTCTTAGAATTGCTGCTAACACTTTCGCAATCTTAACCCTCAACAAAGGATTGTCCTGATGATCTGTCTTGAAGCAGGAGTTCTAGATACGTCTCCAAACACCGTTCTGTTCAGGATGTAGCCGTATACACTCTCCCCCCCTTAGAAAATTTTCCTGTTATAAGTCGAAACTGTTCATCCCTTCGAGGGCCTGATTCAGAGCGCAACGCAAACGTAAGCGTAACTTGCAAATGAAAAAGTTGCACGTGAGCGTATGTGTATGTCCACACTCCAAACTTACTGGTAGGTTAATTGGCTGCTGACAAAATTCTCCTTAGGGTGTATGTGTGGGTCTCTGTGTGGTAGGGAATTTAGACTATAAGGGGGCAAAGACTGATGTGACTGACAAATATTCTCCGTACTGCGCTGCTGAAATGGTGGCGCTATATAAATAAATGATTATATAAAGCAGTCGCTCTTTTATTAGTATTCAACAAACATGTTCACTCGCACCCTGGTGGAATTTCTCATATTATCAAAGCAACAAAACGATCTTTTAAGTCAATACCTCAGTCATAGACTGTAAATATACACATCGCTATA
The DNA here is from genome assembly GCF_038048845.1 of Mixophyes fleayi. Lineage (NCBI taxonomy): Eukaryota > Metazoa > Chordata > Amphibia > Anura > Limnodynastidae > Mixophyes > Mixophyes fleayi. The sequence goes on along the minus strand of NC_134405.1, from coordinate 339,064,272 downwards.
CGTATAGCCTCACCCCATTAATAACTGTACAATGTCTCATTAGACTCCTGATGTTTGCTCTTAGATCATTTATCTTAAGGGAAGGCACACTACGTTCATTTTTTTTTAAAGCTCTCCCATGTAACTTCCTTAACAGACTTGATATAGAAATTTATTTATAAAAACATTTATAGAGGTTTCCGGTACATTCTGTGAGGGTCACAGCAGCACTGAAACGGCCCTTTGGAAGCACCACCAAAATTCTACATCTACTTTTGTGAGTGCTTAAAATCCCCCCCCCCCCAACCACAATCTGCAGCGCTCCCCTTATACTGCAAACAGTATCGCATTGATAAGGATTGAACTATTTCTCATATTTATTAAAAAGGCAACACAGGAACAGCAGTTCCGAAAAACCACTGTTCCTGTGAAGTGGAAATTATACTTACCACTCCATCTTCGTACCCGAAGCAGCATGCGATGAACGGGACTCCTCTTCTTACTCCAGCGCGCATGCGCCGAGTGAAACCCTCGGGGCATGCGCACATCTCTACTCTCGCTCTTGCAACTATAGTTGCAGAGAGCGAGCGGTGAGTGACAGGGAGGGATCATGTGATCCCTCCACACATGCGCTGTCCAGCTCTGCTCTTCGGAGCAGAGCTGACAGCACTGAAACCTTTCATTAATGATAATGTACGTCCAGCTTCAGCTGACGTACATTAACATGTTTGAAAAGTTAATTACATTTATTGTTAAATAGCGTTACTGAGCACTCCCCATACATGGTTATGGGGAGTGCTCAGTAAAACGATAGGAGATGCAAAGCAGCAGATATCTATGATATCTGCTGCAATGCTACTATCATGAATAGCAAATTAGTGTTTAATCCCCGAAAACTGTTGTTTTCGGGGATTTTACAGGGGGGAAAACTTTGATAAATAGGCCCCAACGTGAGGTGGTCTTAAAGCGTCAAAGCGACATTGTCACTTTTATGCATTTGTAGGCAGATCCGCAACCCTGCGTTACTTAGCGAAAATTGATTTTCTGGGGACAGTTCCAAGGACCATTAATTGGCGGTGCAGCTCGCTGTGCGCTAGAGGACCAGAAGACGTACAGGCACACATAGCAGGGAATAAACACTACATCGCCGGGCCACATGTAACATTATGGAGGCGGGGGTTAGTGCTTTAGCGCAGTCTGACCCACATGGCCTGTGCAGGGAAGCCCTGTTTCGGTGTCACTGTGCTTGTGCTGACATGATAGAGGGTGCAGACAGTAGTGGAACCGTTGCTTGAATTGTGGCAACTCAAAGACCCTGTAACCCCCCCTCCAATGGCAGCAGTTTCGTCTCTGACACATAAAGGTGAATTGCAGGCCTATACTTTTGTGATTGCTAAATGACGCTTACGGTTTCCATAGAAATGTCCTTATCCAAAGATATATCATAACAGGCTTTATATCCTTATTGACTTTTGCGCACAAAATACATAACGAGGGAGATAAAAAACTGGTCAGTCTACTTTTAAAAAAAAACCACTTTCACAGACAACAAGGAAACTCTTAGGACGCCGCTTGATTCTTCCTTTGTCAAATGCACTTACAAAATTAAAACGGCCCAAATAACCAACCAGGACAATCCGTCAATGCCATTAGGTCTGTTCATCCATTGTTAGCAATCCCCAGCACCCAGGAACCATTCCTCTGGCTGCGGCTATGGACAGTAAGGTCTGTTCTCTGGAGGTAGAGGTTCCCTGCTCTCCGTTACACAACTAGAATATCAGATGAGTGTCATTTGCATATGGAAGTCGCTGGCACTATAAAGGAAATGCACGAAAAACAAATTAATGACTTTAATTAATTAGTGTAAGAAATAGTCTGATATAAAGGAATGGTTTTGTGTTTGATCAGGAAATAAGTCCATTGTGATGTACATAAGCTGTACCCATAAACCATCTATCATTGTACTGGACTAACATTTATAGGTCACTAATTCTACCATTGTGCTATAAATAAAGAACGCAGTATAGGGTTACATGGCCCAGCTGGTCGCTCTGTGAATCCAGGACTTTGGGGTGCTTTGTATAATGTTCCTTGTTCTCTCTAATCTGTCATGTGACACCGGCTGTCGTCACCTGGTCCGTGCTGATCAGGTGACAGAAGGGTCTATATCTGCATAACTGTAATACAAGAGGCTGAAGACCGTACAGAAAATATACCTGTTACTATACAGGACAAAGGGACACCTGAGCACACAACACACCTTAAGCCAACAGACCTGCAGAGCACAGCTGCCCCCTCTACTGGTCACACCTGGGATTGCAGGATATTTTACTCATTAGGTAGGCAAGACACTACAAGTCCCAGCAACGGGAAACAAAGTCAGGATTGAGGGGGGAGCAGCTGTTTAGAGACCACCAGAATTACTACTGCTACATATGTATACATGTGATTATCATATTTTAGTTATATACTCGTATATATTCCGCAGGATCTATACAGCTTGCTATCCTCATCAACAGCTATTTTGCCATCTTCTCTGTTAAGGGATGAACGTGGTTTTCGAACTTCTCATGAGACGTAATCAGATCGTTGTGGGAGGCAGTGACCAGGCGTGGCCAACCTGTGGCTCTCCGGGTGTGGTGAAACTACAAATCCCAGCATGCCTTACCAGCTATCAGCTGACAAAGCATGCTGGGACTTGGTAGTTCCACAACACCTGGTTGGCCAGGCCGTGATCTGACCGCAAAATAACAGCATTGGAAGGGACAGTGTAACTTTAAAAGATCACGTGCCAACCCTAACATGATCACCCACATGTATGAAGCACGGCTGATCACGTTACCCTTAAGTGTAAACTCATTTTCAAGCAGGAAACGCCAACTTTTTTTTTTTTTTTTAACCAAAAATATTTGTGTAGATTCCTTTTGATTACCCACAAGGACTCAGTTGTTTCATTGCAATGCAGAATTGGTTATTAGGTGGCTTCTAAAGCGAACTCCACATCCAGAGGAGGAAACTTCTGATATAATGACACAATCGGTATCACCGATAGCAACCAGATTCTGTCATTTGTTTGTAATCGTTTACAAAATAAAATAAAAATATCTGGCTTGTAGCACTGCCGCCACCTTCTTCATGGTTAACTGTAGATCAGATTTCAGATATGCCCCTTGTTATATATTTTGGCATTTCACAGGCAGTACATGTCCCGGGAACAGTGGAACTACACGTGTGTGCCCGAAATCCAGCAGGTTTAACCGGAGGGACATAGAAGGGAACACGTTGGTGAAAGGACTGGCTCTTCCAACCTGTAGCATCCTTTATTATATAGAATATCCCATGTATGTTCAATATATATATGAACAGACCAGCACATGCTTAGCAAAAATATGAATACATTTAATAAAGTGTAAAATACGTTACAGAATCAATCACTGAGCATGATTCTGTAAAATATTTTACACTTTATTAAATGTTTTGATATTTTTGCTAAAGCTGTGCCGATCTCTTCAGATATATTGAACATACATGGGATTATTTCATATCCTTTATGGACTCTGGATGGTGGAGATGATGTTAAGCGAGTGCATTCCGTCCCGGAATATTATACACTCCCAGGGCGCCAGCTGCACCCCCAGAGTGACCTTTAGAAGCTGTTCCACCAAACTTAATGCAAACGTGCGCTGAAACAAAATTTTCAGGATAGGCTCTTTAAATACCCCAAGAGGTTAGATGGCCTTTAAAGGAGGCCACTTTTTGTCCTATGGGATTGTACACAATGTATATCATGTGATGGGCAATAGATGGCCCACCCCCGGGAGGAGCTGGGGGGCTATAGGGAGGAAGAGCACGGTGGCTCAGTGGTTAGCACTTCTGCCTCACAGTGCTGGGGTCATGAGTTCAATTCCCGACCATGGCCTAAATTGTGTGAAGTTTGTATGTTCTCCCCGTGTTTGCGTGGGTTTCCTCCAGGTGCTCCGGTTTCCTCCCACACTCCAAAAACATACTGGTAGGTTAATTGGCTGCTATCAAAATTGACCCTAGTCTGTGTGTGCGTGTGTGTGTATGTCAGGGAATTTAGACTGTAAGCTCCAATGGGGCAGGGACTGATGTGAGTTCTTTGTACAGCGCTGCGGAATCAGTGGCGCTATATAAATAAATGGCGATGATAATCGAGTCCATTCCACTAAAACATAACTCATCATCCATGCCCCCCTACTTGTGAAGGAGAAATATCATTTTAATCAATATCTCCATTTAAAAATAAAAAGAGAAGAATTTTGGTTCTGAATAAATTATTCTGTTTTACTGATCGCTTATTGTACAAAAAATAAAATAAAAAATCCACACAAAATAGAATCCAATTTATAAATATGGTATTAAACAATAGTAGAAATTTTATAGCAGGTCATCTGTAATTCACATTATCCACATGCGCTGCCATCGTCGTCTACTGATAAAAACATGGAGACACTTTAGTCCATTAAAACACAACCAACAAGAGCCCTGGAACCAGCCGCATCCAAACCCATCACAGTCATCGCTGCTGCAAAATGATTGAGGTGTTCACATTAAAGACAGCTTCTAGTTTTGCCAATTCCCTGCTGTACCAATGTGTCTCATCCGATCCTCAGCTCGTTCTCCAGACCGTAGATCTTCGCTTTCAAGCTGCGCAGTTCTCCTTGGATCTTGTGCGTTCGTTTGTTCCCCTGGCGCACAGCACTAAGGATGGCGAGATCCTGGTCCGGTCCGATGTTCAGGGTGACCTGCAGCAGTGCGAGATCACAAATACAAAATCAGTTTATACAATAAAGTTTAATTTTTTTCCATAACTTATTTTTTCCAGAAGCTCCGAAACGGATTCATTCTCTCAGTAATCCGCACACACTGCTCACCTTGAACAGCTGCTTCTCCACATCCCGCAGACGCTGTCGGAGCAGCTTGATATCCGTTTTAAACCCTTCCACCTCCATATTGCGCCGTTTCTCCAGAGCCTCGTAGCGCTGAGTCATGAGCTGCAGGCGTTTGGCCACCTTATCAGAGCGTTCCTGCAAGATAACAGGAGGGTGAATACCAGGGGATAACTTCTGGTGTGGTAGGAACACAACAGGTCAAGCAAAGTATGGCAACTCAAGACCAATACAATGTCAGGGCAGCCAAATCGTTATTTGCGAGAATGCAGACTGCCTATCATATCACTAGGACTCAGTGACATCACTGAGAGTGCAGCCTATCCAGTCACTAGGAATCAGTGACATCACTGAGAATGCAGCCTATCCAGTCACTAGGACTCAGTGACATCACTGAGAGTGCAGCCTATCCAGTCACTAGGAACCAGTGACATCACTGAGAGTGCAGCCTATCCAGTCACTAGGAACCAGTGACATCACTGAGAGTGCAGCCTATCCAGTCACTAGGAACCAGTGACATCACTGAGAGTGCAGCCTATCCAGTCACTAGGAACCAGTGACATCACTGAGAATGCAGCCTATCCAGTCACTAGGAACCAGTGACATCACTGAGAATGCAGCCTATCCAGTCACTAGGAACCAGTGACATCACAGAGAATGCAGCCTATCCAGTCACTAGGAACCAGTGACATCACAGGCATTTTATGACCAATAAGACGACTTGTTACTAAGACTGCAGTCTCATTATCTCAGCCTTCAGAATGATGGCCACCACTGCATGTAGATAAGCTACTGCAATCTCTTAGTGATGCTCCATTGAAAAACAATTGTTTAGTACAGCCGAGCAATAACAATTCTACTCTAGTTTTCATAATAATTTAGCCACTGGGTGGAGCTGTTCTATAGATCAAGTCACATTTGACTGTGGCCAGTGTAGCAGCAAACATATTAGTACATATAAAGAGGGGGTGTATTTACTAAACTGCGGGTTTGAAAAAAAAGTGGAGATGTTGCCTATAGCAACCAATCAGATTCTAGTTATTTATTTAGAACGTTCTACAAAATGAGTTAAAATTCGAATGGTTGCTATAGGCAACATCTCCATTTTTTCAAACCCGCAGTTTAGTAAATTTAGCCCAAGGTGTAGAGAGAACACAGCACGCTAAAGGAGGTCTAATTACAGATATGTGCACTGCCATATCCATCTCTGTTCTACTGCTAATCACTCCCACGCAGCAAGTATCCGACCAGCCCAATTATTTTCATGACTATATTGCATTAAACGTCCTTCACCAACATCACAGCCGCTAGGAAATACCCACGTCTTCGAACACAACATAAACAATGTCCCAAAGTAGAATTCATCTATAAATATCTGCTGAGGGTGTCCTGGATGCGGTATTGGGAAATATTAAATCCGTCATAATATTTAAAATCCAGAATTTATAGAATGAAAACATAACGTGTAATAACATTGTTACCGCGCTCCCATCTGGCAGCGGTCACAAACCTGGAGGCGACTGTTTCGAGGTAGCAGAAAATGGGAATACCACTGGAACGATGGGGCTCCCACCCTCCAGCTTTTCTCTAAACACCACGTTTAATATAACTGCTGAGCACTGGTCTCACCTTGAAGATTTCCCGTCCTACGTCTCCTTCCTCCCGGATTTTGGCCAGCTCATCCTCCAGGGACACACACTGCTCCCGGTACATGTCAGAGAGCCGGTGAGCCTGTGCGAGCTGCTCCGTGAGGTTCTACATGGGAACAGGATGACGGACACGTTACAAGGCTGGATGCACGCGGTGTGGAAGGTATTATAGGAGACGATGGGCAGGGAATAAGCTGGATAGTAACAGAAGTCATCAGTTTTCTCCTTATTTGCTTTTTAACCAGAATTTTAAACGGATATTTCTTATCTTTATGTCAGACAGAAACTAGACATATTCACGTTAATTTTCTGATATTTAATGCTTAATATATCAACTACCAAACACCGCGTACAGACCTACCCTCAAATACTTCCTGTGCTTGACCGGCACAGGGGGTGTATATACTTGATACAGATTTATGATATACCACAGCGCGGGGTGTAAGTTAGGAAGCCGCGTCTGGCCATCTACCCTAATCACCTTCACTTCCTCGTGTCGCGACGTCCGAGCCGCTCTGTCGGCCTGCGATAGGCGAAGGATCTCCATCTCTTGCTCCCTCTCTCGCTCCGGGTCACGGCTCACGGTCAGCTGCTCCCGGCACCGATCGAGTTCCTGCAGGAGACGGTCCTTTTCGGCCATCCAGGACTTCTCGTTGGCCCGACCTTCAAACTTTAGCTGCAAGAAATCCCTGGTGCTCTCATACAGGAGCTTCTGAGTCTTGTTCAACCTGGGAGAAACAAAGCGCGACCAGTTACCCTCCACGTAACGAGGAACGGGGGCATATGTCATGCTGGTAGTGCCCGCTGTGGTCATACAGCTCCGTCACAAGTCAGTCAATAAGATCTAAGAGCCTTTAGACATCTGTGCACCACAACACTCTTTCCCTGTTCCTGGGCTATACACAGTACATCCACTCCAACACGCCTCCCAATACTTAGTCTGCATGATCATCATCATCATTTATTTATATAGCGCCACAAATTCCGCAGCGCTGTACAGAGAACTCATTCACATCAGCCCCTGCCCCATTGGAGTTCACAGTCTAAATTCCCTAATATAGACACACACTCACACACAGACAGAGAGGGAGAGACTAGGGATAATTTTGATAGCAGCCAATTAACCTACCAGTATGTTTTTGGAGTGTGGGAGGAAACCGGAGCACCCGGAGGAAACCCACGCAAACACAGAGAGAACATACAAACTCCACACAGATTAGGCCATGGTTGGGAATCGAACTCATGACCCCAGTGCTGTGAGGCAGAAGTGCTCACCACTAGGCCACTGTGCTTTATAATCATATATAATATGATCAGCTACTCAGTCCTAGGAGAATACCGCTGTGTACCCTGCAGCTTACCCTTACTATGTGTTGAGACTCAACAGCACAATCCCAGACACAGAGCCACATCTACATAGAAGCAGAGAAACACATGGCAGACAGGACACAGTAATCTGCTCACTTATCGGTCATCCCTTTGATTTTGTCCTGGTCCCTCTGATGCTGCACCTCAGCCTCCTCCATACGGATCCTCCTGTCATCCAAGAGGGCCTCCACCTGCTCTTTGGAGAGACGAGTCTGCTCTTCTAGCTGGGCTTGCAATGCTTCAACCTAGTGATAGTGGGCACATTATAAAAATACTACAATAACAATGCATCCTATACATGGTGGACACATCAATGTAAAGCAGGACTGGCCAATCAATGGCTCTCCAGATTATTATTATTTTTTATTTATAGGGCGCCACTAGCTATCCGTAGCGCCGTACAGGGACAGACAGAAACACGATACAGGGTGAGACAGCACGGTACAGTAACAAAAAGCACAGTAACTCAGAAGCTCGATGTACAGCTAGATGAGAGGTGAGAGCCACAAGCGGGGTAGAGAGAGGGGTAGAAGGGCAGGAGGACCTTGTGGAAGAGACAAGGAGCTGAAGAGCAGAGTTAAGGTGGTGGAGAACAGAAGGAGAGGAGGCCCTGCTCGAAGGAGCATGCAATCCAGATGTTGTGAAACTACAAGTCCTAGCATTCCTTGCTAGCTATTGGGTGGCTATCAACTGGCAAAGCATGCTGGGGCTTGTAGTTTCCCACCACCTGGAGAGCCACAGGTTGGCTAGGACTGGATTAGGGTGAAACATTGGGTAATAGGCTGCTTTATAAAAACACACACAAACCATAAATTAGGACGTTTGCACCATTGTTAAATAAAGAAAGCTGTCCAAAAAAAAACAGACAACGGTCCAATAAAAGAATAACTGAAAAGACTCCATTTTGTTAAAGTACATCTATCGCCCACACATTTGAGGCAACCAGTCCAGCCTATCAACTCTCCCATAGGAGCCTCAGTGATGTCACAGATTCCTGGCGAACGGATAGGCTGCATTCTCGTGGATATTAACGCAGCTTACAAAATGGCCTCCTCCATGCGTGAAGTCAATGGGTACACTTTAAGCATGCAGCATTTAATGGCATTTGCTCAGTAGACAAATTATGGTGGTAATAAGACAATGGTTGAAGTCACTTAAAACATCTTCTGACACCATTGTCCGTATTTGTGAAGACATGAAAGTTTCTATATTAAAGTTTTCAGAGTTTGACATTACGGAGACATAACGATCAGGGTCACGTGATTAAATCTCGCCTCACCTGGAGCAGAAGTGTTTGGTCGTCGGGTTTTTCTGGGGTCCTCTCGTTCTTTCCAGTTGATTTAAGTACCCCCCGTTTTATGGCTGTAAGCAGAAGGATAATCTGTGACTGCCTGGAACCTGTATATAATCATGTAGAGCCATGGCGGTGTGATGGGGGAACAGTACATGTACGATTGTTATATGGACAACGATTAAGTCCTCACAAAGAGCTAAAACCCATTCATACAGAGGAATGTATTACACGTGTTTGCAGGCTGATCCTTTGCCAACGGCTGCTATAATCTAAGGTGAAAGAGAGGGACGTACAAGACACGGGTCTCTCGCCACTGTTAGGGCTACTTACCTGCTCCCGATCGCTCAGGGCGCGGCTGTTTCCTGTCATGCGGGTCTCCAGAATGGACCGTACGCTGAGGTATGGTGACCTACGAGAGACAAACAAGAAATACTGACCCTCTAAGCAACATACATGATGGCCTATGTAGCGACACCCAACGGCCATAGATCGATGCTACCACACTATACATACTGGCCTGATCATGATACCAGAAGTTTGTTGGGGGTTTGACCCTATGAATATTTCCAAGTGACCCAAACTGCTCTATCAAGCACGTCAAAATATAATAAAATAGCATATATACAGAAATCAACACATAAAATGACATTTTAATGAAGGAAGCTGTTAGATTTGTCTGTTTAATGATAAAAGTCTAACACCAGCCTTACATGGTGACGGTACGGACCTGCCGACTACACCATTCTCACCTTGTTCGGAGGCTCCTTATGGAAATAAGTGATTTCTCCACTGCTGGTTCCAACCAGAGCAAGAAGTTGCTGAATCTTCTTTCTGTCCTCCAGTTCTCTATGTACGTACACAAGATATACACATTTATAATACACTGTGCAGTTGTCTATAACAACCAACATAACTGTACTTTGTGTATAAGAATTTCCTATACAATTCCTTTTATTCAGCAGCGCATACAAAGCCGATCGGTGTTTCTAGGACCGGAGGACAAGCTACGCGTCTTGTGGTCGAAAACATATGTTATATATTCATCTTACAAGATTTATGCTGCAGGAAACAAGTTCACCTTCAAGTAACATTCATTTACCTTTACTTAAATGCTTTTTTTTTTCTTTTAAATCTGTAACCCAACGCGTTACTCAGTACAAACAACATTACGTCTGGCTTATGACGCTGCAGTGGGGGCTGGCCATAGACAGATGTTGGCATGCATCCGACCAAAAACAGAATACAGTGCACTGCCGGCAAGTGCTAGATACACTCTAATACAGAGCGTATCTAGCAAACTGTTGCAGATAGGATACATTTTAGTCTATATAGCAAAACTCCTAAAAACATACCACAATAAAAATCAAAACAAATCCAAATAGGTGATTTTCTGTAGGTTTAAAAATAATAAAAACAAAACAACAGTCAAATGGTCTCTAACCTACATAATGTTTCTATAACTACTTGCGTCCATTGACCGACACGCCGCCCCTCATCACACCCTCACCTGATTTTCAGCCTGTCGTTCTCCGAGTACAGCCGCAGTACGTGCTCGCGCTCCTGGAAGAGGTACACCTGCATATCGCTTAGAGCCTTCTGCAGCTCCGCGATCTCCTCCTCCCTCTGACGCATCTCCCACTGCAGCTTGTGCTGTGAGAGAGACACAACGGACACAGTTACCCTCTCTCCTACCCCCTGCAAGGCTAGGGCTTGGTAAATGTAGTCTGCAGGCCTAAATAATGGGAAAGCTAAGAGGTGGACGGAATATATTTAAAGTGCGCGGAGATATTGCGACCGATACAAACGAAGGCATTGACGTTTTAGGCTTTTTTGTGTGCAACAAGGATATGTCATCAATTGGGGACCATTTTCTTAAAATATTATTTTTAAATTGAAAAAATCCATAGTGTCGGTTTTGCAAAGAAAACGGGCTACCAGCGATTGCTGGTTATTTACGCTCCCTAGTAGTCGTAGATACCGGAATAAGTACACATGATACTTTATCATTGGGCCATATTGTACAGCGTGAATAAAGGTTAGAGAATTTCTTCACCTGCAAGTACCTGTTGGATACACTCTACTAGAAAGTGCATCTAACCAACAATTGCCGGTAGCTCGGCTATTTAACTTGGAAAACAGACTCTATGGGTCGATTACATTTCATGTTTTATTAATGAAGGTGCCTACTCTCAAAATATTTGATATATCTCATATACTCATTTATTTTGGTAGCTATTGCATATAACAGGACACTACATATGAATAAAGAGGTAAAAGGATTGGCCAAGCGCCTACAGAGGGATCCCTCAATACATCCTATCACCAGGCTAGACACAACCTCACCTGCTCCTCATAGGTAGCTATACATCCTATCAGCAGGCTAGACACAACCTCACCTGCTCCTCATAGGTAGCTATATATCCTATCAGCAGGCTAGACACAACCCCACCTGCTCCTCATAGGTAGCTATACATCCTATCACCAGGCTAGACACAACCCCACCTGCTCCTCATAGGTAGCCTTGTACTGCTCCAACCTCTTCACCAGATCTTCGTGCTCCTCGTCAAACTCTGCGATCTTCCTGCGGTAATACTCCAGCAGCTCCCGTGACGGGCGGAGGTATGCCAGACGCTCATAAATAGGGGGCAGCGGGGTGGTGTCCACTTGCTGGGGGCCATGGCCGGAGGACCCAGAGGAATCCGGGGTGCGGGGAGCTTGGTACCTGTGAACGAGGGCAGATGGCATAAATCAACTGACATTGCAGCAAGTATTAAATAAGCCAGAAAAAGCAAAAATTCTGCCCAAAAATAACCAACCTATAACATTATATACAATAAAATACAGAATTTATTATGTGCATACATCAAGCACTTAGTGCAAAATAAAGGTATATGTAAAATTGGACTAAAAAGAACAAACAGAAAACCTTGGCGTGTTGCAAACTAAGGGGGGGTATTCAGTTGACCGCAAGATTCCCCCCCCCCCCCAGCGCGTTAAAAAAAAAATAATCAAAAAAAATCATCCGTGGGTTTTTTAATGCTTATAGCGACCGTTTTTAGTTAACGCAGCGTGAAAACTCGTGCAATTAAATTGAAAAAGAGGGAACGCTGCCCCCGCGTGTTAATAATTGTGTTTGCGAGTTTTTAGGGGAGTTTTAACGCTGTCATGTATAAAAAAAAAAAAAAAAGGATTTTCATACATTTTATTGCATTACACAACCATTCTAGTTGATAATATCTACATTACAGTACTTTCTTTACCATATTTTTTTATTTAAACTATTTTATTTTACTATGGAATCATCTATACCATGTCAAAATACATTAGTACATGCATATTTGTACCAAAAACATACATAAATATATTTAATTAGTGATTTTTTTTAAATGTTTTTTTTATTTCATTATTTTTTAACAAGAAATTCAACTTTTACATGTTAGGCATTAGTGATAAACATAGTTTATCTTTGTTTTCTCATTATTACATGATTTCAAATAGTTTTCAGAGGTTTTTTTTATTTTTATCACACCCCAAAGAGGTGCGAAATAAAACAGCATATTGGCCTGTTTAACGCGCTGCGTTAAAAAACAACTGAATAGCTTTTAACGCGGCTGCCTCTTACACACCCTAGACCTTCTACTGGAGCGCGAGAGGACCGTTTGTTAAAAAAAAACAACGGAGCGTTAAAAATCGAATTGAATTGCGGGTAATGTTAACCCCTTCGAAAATGATAAAAAACAGCGTTAAAATGACTTAAAGTGGTCTTAAAAAAAAATATTTGAATACCCCCCCTAAGTGACTAATCAAATAAGTTAGTAAATCTTTTTAGAAGTACTTAGTGACTTTAATTTCAATTATTAAACTATATTTACAATTCATAAGCAGACGGCCAAATTCATATTATAAAACGAACAGTACATACAGTTTAAATAAAATAAGTAATGTCATGTAACAGAGGCTTGGTAAAATAGTGAAATTTCAAGACACAAAAACACCATCGACGATATAAACCAGTCTTCTACCCGATCCACGAGATGCTGATGACAGAGATCACAGAAAAGCCTTAAGATGCCCACACACCCTGCAATTAGGGCAGTTTAGAGCCAACTGTCCACAAATTGCTGCACGTATGGGTGCAAACAGCCCCCTCGACAGATGCGGACCAGGAAGGATGGCAGATATGGTCGGACGATGACCTGGTATGTTTGTTTGTGCCCATGTAGCTCAGTCCAGCATCGGATGATGCGCCCAGTCACATCTGTATAGACTGACGGCCATACCTGGGACAAGGTCTTCCCCAAAACAGACGTGAAATCTCTTATTAAACGGTGTCTCTCACCTGCTTCCTCTGGGGTGTCGGAGAGGCGACAGATCCATAATTTACAGTTTCCAAAATGCACCAAATAAAGGACATCTGTAAAACAATCACATTGTAGTAACTGTCAGTATATCTTCCTGTATACACAGAATACTATAAACAGAATAACAGCATCTACCATCCCTAGCAATGTGTTTAGATAATGCCTGATTGAAGAGATACAATATAATTATAGGTAATACAGGCGGATCAGCTCTAATAGAGACACCTATTAGTACAGGGACAAAACAAAGCGAAAATCAATAAATAATAACACAAATAAATGCCATTTTAAGGCACCATAACCCCCAGAGATGCATTTCATTGTACCTGTTCCAGACTAAACAAACAATGGGCTCATGTTCATCTACTGAAGTCTTTTTACTATATAAATATATAATTATAACCAGTATATTGCATATAGGTCACCTGCATCTTGCATTTAAGTGCAAGGTGTTACTATGCATTAGAAAATGCAATAAATATTGATGCATAAAGCACAGAAGGGACGGACCTAGTGTGCAGTATACTGTATGCATTAAAGGAGGGATCTCATTTTGCAATGGGTCAATGCAGAAAAATAGGGACATGTCGTTAAAACATCGGCAGCTGTGCTCTGTGTACGATGTATATGGAGGCTCAGTGTACTCTATAAGGGCTACAGGTGAACGCTGGGAGCCAGCGGACACTTACCTGAGTGCACCCGGCTGTGGCTGCGCTGAACCCGGGACATCCGCGGGTCTGCAGCCGCCTCATCTGCAACTGTAACCGAACCAGGCGCCGCCAGCCTCTCCGCCAATCACACGGCGCGGTCATCCCGCAAGCCAATCAGAGCAGGCGTCACTGCGCAACAGCGCCCGCGGCATGCCGGGAGTTGTAGTTTTAGGCGGCAATGGAAGTCTATGTCAGATACAGGCAGCAATGTGAATGTGGAGGGCTCAATAATTACTTTATATCACATGTAATCAGTGAGTTCCAGCTTGTTGTGGCACTACAAGAACCAACAAGCCTGCTAGCCACGTCACAGACACATTCCCTACCTATATTTTAATTATTTATCCTATACATACCACATTATATAATATATATTTATTCTACACACATCAAATAGTAAATATTTATCCTAGACATAGCACATCATATAGCACATTTTTATAATACACATAGTATATATTTATCCTACACATATCATATAGTATATATATTCAGCCTACACATAGCACAACATTTAGTATATTTTTTATTATACACATATATAGTACATATTTATTATACACAAACACATCATATAGTATCATCCATCTATATTGAATTATGTGGCCAAGGTCAGGGGTGTAAATAGACATTTAAGCCCCATAGCAGAGTTGTAAAAGGACCCCAAGTCAGGAGATGCACCTCCCTACTCTCCCGATTTTAACCGCTTGTCCCGACTGGGGACGTGTTTGTGGGCACGTTTGGAGGTATCTTCCATTCACAGCTGCTGTGCATAGAGTTAAACCCGAACCACAGTGTTTGAGGGAAGGGAGATTCCTAATGGGCAGCCTAGTACTTTACAGCACTGGCCAGCCGCCTGGGAGGTGTGGGTATGGCCCCCTGGGAGGTGTGGTTATGGGCCCCTGGGAGGTGTGGGTATGGCATCCTGGCAGCCCCCTGGGAGGTGTGGGTATGGCTCCCTGGCAGCCCTGTGGGAGGTGTGGGTATGGCATCCTGGCAGCCCCCTGGGAGGTGTGGGTATGGCCCCCTGGGAGGTGTGGGTATGGCCCTCTGGGAGGTGTGGGTATGGCCCCCTGGCAGCTCTCTGGGAGGTGTGGGTATGGTCCCCTGGCAGCCCACTGGGATGTGTGGGTATGGCCCCTTGGCAGCCCTCTGGGAGGTGTGGGTATGGCCCTCTGGGAGGTGTGGGTATGGCATCCTGGCAGCCCCCTGGGAGGTGTGGGTATGGCTCCCTGGCAGCCCTGTGGGAGGTGTGGGTATGGCTCCCTGGCAGCCCCCTGGGAGGTGTGGGTATGGCCCCCTGGGAGGTGTGGGTATGGCCCTCTGGGAGGTGTGGCTATGGCCCTCTGGGAGGTGTGGGTATGGCTCCCTGGCAGCCCTGTGGGAGGTGTGGGTATGGTATCCTGGCAGCCCCCTGGGAGGTGTGGGTATGGCCCCCTGGGAGGTGTGGGTATGGCCCTCTGGGAGGTGTGGGTATGGCTCCCTGGCAGCCCACTGGGAGGTGTGGGTATGGCCCTCTGGGAGGTGTGGGTATGGCCCTCTGGGAGGTGTGGGTATGGCTCCCTGGCAGCCCTCTGGGAGGTGTGGGTATGGCCCTCTGGGAGGTGTGGGTATGGCATCCTGGCAGCCCCCTGGGAGGTGTGGGTATGGCCCCCTGTCTCCCTGCCCAGGACTAAAATGTTGGGAGGTATGGAGATGCCTCCCCCAGCTGCTGCACTCTCCAGTTATTATGGCAGTTGCACCTTTGCCGGGGTACGTGTACAGCTGGTGGGAGCTGAGTGTACCTGGATGTACTGTACAGATGTTCCTGTGATTATTAGTATTGTGACAATAGGGCCCATGAGGACCCCCAAGGTACCTGCTAGGGGGGGGGGGGGGCAGTGAATGAACTTAGCACCAATAATTCAATAAGGAGCACCCCAATAGATTTCTTAGTGAACTTTTCTAAAACAGTTGACCTGTCTCTGGGGGACAGTCTACTAGACATTCAACTGTAGAATACAGGAGTGCTTGGTAGCAAACCGCAGCCTCTAATTGTGGTGTTATAAACAACTGATTCTTCCACAGTAACAGTCGCAGTCACATTTCCCTCCATGGACTCTTCCATTGGACTTTCCCTCTTCTTACTCAGGGTCCCAACAACACAGTGTAATATGTGGACAGACAGCGTACTGCTTCCTACGTGCCGGGCCCCTGACCACCTACATTACTAGGACAGGCTGTAGCCATCCTTCCCTTAATACTGCTCATCTTGTTTCTTATAAGGCCACTGATTACTGTCATTATTCCAAGCTCTCCCCAGCACATTATAACATACAGTGTCTATGCACACAGTACACTAGACTATTATATCTAGGAAATATGAATACTATTAAAAACTTGAGATATTGGACATGATTCATTAATAAATGTAAGTCCCGCTGTGTGCCGTATTTTGTGTGATATTGCTCTGCGCATTCTCAGAAACGGACTATACACCAGTGGACTCGGGTGGATCCAATTAATCTTTAAACGCAAAGAACACTTCCGACAGGCAACGATTTCATGGGCGGAACAGGGTGAGGAACGGGTGTATGCGCGTAATCAATGTACAATAAGGGCGTACCAAGCTAAAGAACACACATATCCTTCTGCTTTGGGCATCTCTCAGGGTACGTGATTGTTAGTCGTATCACTGGCACCAGCTACAGGTCAGGTCTAAGTGCCGACTGATAGTGATGACGGCTGTGTATACAGCTAGAACATGTGTTTGCAATTAAGATCAAGTGCACAAATGCATTTTATGTTTAGTACACATTAATAACATCCTAATAAATATATTTCATGTGAAAAATGTTTAAATCTATTTTTATTAATGACTATAGTATCAGATTTTGATTTATTTAATATATTTTTTTTTTATCTGTGCATTCTAATAGGACTTTATATATACATATGCATGTGTGTATCCTGCATTATGTTGTGTCCGTCTGCGTACAGCAAGTGCCGTATAGGTAGAATGTACTTATCATCATCAGCAGCTATTTATATAGTGCCACTAATTCCGCAGCGCTGTACAGAGAACTTACTCACATCAGTCCCTGTCCCATTAGAGCTTACAGTCTAAGCAGGTACAGTCAGGGCAATACCGGTATACTTATATCCATATTCCACTGAAAGAGTTTCTTGTTAACCTCCTACGGGCGCACTTGTGTGCAATTTCCGTACAATTTAAAAAAAACGCAAATTTCCGTCCTTACTGAACCAGTCATCTCATGTCTTTTTCACAAATTCTTACTGTTCAGTTATTTATAGCTACCAGTGATAACATAAGTTATTAAAGGAATACTTAAGAAGTACAGGTCTGCTATTAATGGGTATTTTTATTATACAGTATTATTTTGCATTATTAGTCTTGTGCTGCTCCACTTAGCAAGTCCTCTCTACTGTCATTCATACTCTGCTTTCTTGAGAGCATTTTGCACGGTTGATCGGCTTGTGTCCCATGTATGTGATCCTAAACGTGTAACGAGGTGTGTACAAACAGTAGACTATACAGGGTGAGACAGTACTGAACAATAAACAAAAAATACCAATACTTCAGAAACTCCAGGCAGGATAATGCAGTAAAGTCGGAGCAGAAGAACAGGTATGGAGACAAGAGGGAAGAGGGCCCTGCTCATACGAGCTTACATCCTAAGGGAGGGTAAACAAAAATCAGGCATAAAGGGAGCCAGTGAAGCAAGGGGGAGAGAAAAGGGGGCAGGGAGGAGAGATGGGAGAACGAGCGGAGAGGTGAGGGGGTTAGGTGGAAGGTTGGTAGGCTTTGAGGAACAGGTGAGTTTTAAGTGCCCGTTTGAAGGAGCACAGATTAGGAGAGAGACGGATGGAGCGAGGGAGGTCATTCCAGTGAAGGGGGGCCACATGGGAGAAGTCTTGGATTCTGGAGTGGGAAGAGGTGATCAGAGTGGAGGAGAGGCGGCGGTCATTGGCCAAGCGCAGGGAGGGGGCAGGAGTGTGAATGGAGAGGAGGTTAGAGATATAAGGGGCAGTAGACTGGGAGAGAGCCTTGTAAGTGATGGTAAGGAGTTTGAAAAGGATTCTGTAGGGGAAGGGGAGCCAGTGTAAGGCAGAGAGGGGAGTGGGTGAAAGGAAGATGAGTCTTGCAGCCGCGGAGGGGGGAGAGATGGAAGTGGGGGAGACCGGTAAGGAGGAGGTTGCAATAATCAAGGTGGGAGATGATGAGTGCGTGGATGATAGTTTTGGTGGCATTTATTGAGTTTCTTTTCCATATATTTCCAAAAAGTCACATTGCATTTTCATATAAGATATAGAAAGAGTACAAGAATAAAAATGAGAAACTGCGGCGTATCAACGTATCAATCTGTAAGCGAGGTTGACTCCATTTTGAATGGTAAAGTTGCAGTATATTTTCATACCTCTAGATGGCGATGGTGTACGTGTGTTTATTGTAAGGATTTAATAAGTTATAAAGGATGGTACCTTATAAGGGAAGTCAGCAGATGATTGGTTGTAGGTAAAATGCTGAATGTTTTATAGATATTTGAGATTTGGCTGTGGTGCTTCGTTGTAACCACTAACCTTGCTATAACATATTTGTAACATAATCTGCTAGCATTGGAACAAAATAATGACTTTCTTGATTAAAGATAATGGAGTATCTAAGCTTCAGATTCAGTGTTGCCGATAGATCAGTAATTAGATCCGGGTGGATTCTGAGATTACACGGTATTGTTTTTAACATACTCATTTCTTCCTTGCAGAAGGGGGATTATTTAGGGTATCCCAAAAAGACGTACTCCATCGTTCCTTCATTATTATACCCTCCGCACTATGAAAGGGTAAATATTTTGTGGTATAACACCAATTTTTTTTTGTACGTTAAGGACACATATAGATCAACAAAGCTGCACCAACATACATCTCCTGTCTTGTCACAAAATATCTCCCAACTCTGCAACTCCGTTCTGCACAAGATCTGCGTCTCTTATCCACACTCATTACATCCTCCCATTCCCGATGACAGGACTTTTACCGGGCTGCACCCACTCTATGGAATTCTCTCCCTCGCACAATAAGACTCTCCTCTAGTCTACGAGCTTTCAAGTGTTCTCTGAAAACCCACCTCTTCAGACAAGCTTATAATATTCCTCAACCACCCTCTTAACCTCACTACATTACCCTATTACCACCTGCTATAAAACTACCCCTTGACCAACATTGTTGTGTGACAGGATCATTTAGCTTATGAGTCACTTTTACCTTTGCAGTCTGTCTGGGCCGACTGCAAATGTAGATTTAACCTCATGTGTCAAACTCTCATTGTCCAATAGATTGTAAGCTTGCGAGCAGGGTCTTCTCACCTCTTTGTCTGTTTTACCCAGTTTGTTTATTAGTTTACTGTGCTTGTCCCCAATTGTAAAGCGCTACGGAATATGTTGGCGTTATACAAATAAATGATGATGATGATGATGATGATATAGATGACTTGTGGGCATTTTCCCATATAGTTTGCCACACTGTTTAAATCTCCTTCTGAAAGATATAATCCCAATTCTATATATGTCCTCACTTCACACAAGCTATTTTTAGGTTCAAATATCAAAGCTGTGACTTTGGGAAAGCACAATAGACATGTGTAAGGGGACATGAAATATCTTGTCTCTATACACTGATAATCCTGAACTTCTTTTGTGTTAAATAATCCTATAGACAACCTTTGTGTTGTTCAGATTTTCCAGAAAGATACCCGTAGTAGAAGACCTGGAAATATCTCTATACGGGACTTTTATATAGGCAAAGCAATAGTAATTGCAGTTAGTGGGCAAGAGACAATCTAAGGGGTGGTTTGAGATCCTGTATAGAGTCACTAGAGTTGTGTGAGCCTCAAATTCACTTCCAGCCAACCTAAAATTTGATCTGCTTTGAATCGGCATTGAATGAGAGGCTTAATAACAGACCACCTTGCAAACATTTCAAGTCCGTTTTAGGTACTTGAGGTTCCTTAAAATTCCAAATAATCCGCAGCAGAACAGACTGAACTTTTTGCAAAGCTGTGAGAGGAACTTTGACCAATTGAGATTCCGACATGCGTAATTATCTTCAATGAAGTCATACGGCCAAACCGAGGGAGGTGAATCTCCCTCCCCCCACTGAAATCATGCCTCATGTTACTAAACCAATGTACAACATGATCTTTATATATACCTTAAAATTGACGGTAGGGCTAAACCAAAGTTAGAGTAGAATGATACACTTGTGAAATGAAGACAGGGGGCCTGATTCATTAAGGATCTTAACTTGAGAAACTTCGTATTTCAGTCTACTGGACAAAACCATGTTACAATGCAAGGGGTGCAAATTAGTGTTCTGTTTTGCACATAAGTTAAATACTGACTGTTTTTTCATGTAGCACACAAATACTTGATAGCTTAGTTGTACACTAAAATTTACAGTTGATATTTGTGTGCTACATGAAAAAACAGTCAGTATTTAACTTATGTGTAAAACAGAACACTAATTTGCACCCCTTGCATTGTAACATGGTTTTGTCCAGGAGTGCTGAAATAAGAAGTTTCTCAAGTTAAGATCCTTAATGAATCAGGCCCAGAGGGAGGTTTGGTTAGGGACTGATCTATCGCAAAAACTACTATTCTTTTCTGCAGTTATTGACCGGACACAGCCAGCAGTTCAACTTTCATGTGTCACAGCATGGATGAAAGAAAACACCTCTTGTCTGGTCAACCACGTTATTAAGTACAGTCCATCGATCTACATTACAATGAAAGCACTGGCTAAACATACACTAGGAGGTCTTGATGAAGTTTGATTTCACATGATTGCCCTTTTGTGCATATAATTTACATATAAAACTGTTCTCTCTGTACTGTTAGCCATTATGCAATATGTTATTTTGTTATTATAATTATAACCGGGCTTGTTCATCAGAGGGTTTTTAGCTGACAGGAGTTGAACCCAGTGCAGTTTTCTGCTGCTGCAGCCCATGCATTTCCAGGTTCTACGCGCTGTGCAGTCAGACATGCCCCTCTGCCTACCACCGCTATAACACATTGGTTATTTGAGTTACTGATGCCTCCCTGTCACCTTGAACCATTGTGCACCATTCTCTGTAAACTCCAGAGGGGATCAGCACTTTCTGAGATGATCAAACCACCCGGTCTGGCATCAACAATCATTCCACGGTCAAATTCACTTGGATCACTTTTCTTCCCCATTTTGGTGTTTGGTCTGAACAACAACTGAACCTTTACAGCCTGTCTGCATGCTTTTATGATTGTGTTGCTGCCACATGATTGGCTGATTAGATATTTGCATTAACGCACAGGTGCTTCTTGGCCTTTTGGCTAAGATTAGGTGTACGTGCCCATGGATGCAGTGGGGCTTGAAAAACCCCCCCACTTCCTGTAGGCGATGGCCCGTCACCTGGTCCTCTGGTTAAGAGGCCGGCTGCCTGGAGCCCGAGTTGCTACATGCCCGAAAATGCATTGTGGAGTAACAGGCACCTGTGCACAGAGTAAGGCCCTCTGCACCTTTAATTTTCAGGCAGCACCATTTCTTTTGCCCTAGCCTGTTGGCCGAGTGCAAGGATAATTTTTATATTTCCGTCCGAAAGGCTGGGGCCTTATGGCACTTATTTATTTATTTACTTATTTATTACACTTGGTACCAAGCACTTTTTTGATTATGTGTCTTTGTTTATGTCACATTTGGTAGGGGTTTGGGTATAGAATCTAATGGGCGACCCTCTCTCCCCAAGTCATCTGAGGCTCCCTCCTTTTGGAGGGAGCCTTTTATGTCGGTGATATAAAGGGGCCCTCCCTAGCTTCAGCAAAGGAGGGACTGAAGATCTCCCTTTTTTCCCTCTCTGGGGCCTTTTGGCTTCTACAGGATGGGGAGGCACAGGGCCCTTTCCCTTTTGGGAAAGGTCCAAAGTCCCATTTCCCCAGCATAGTGTGCACTGCACCGGGTGATTCCGAGTCATGTACCTCGGAAATAAAAAATAAAAAAAAGAGTAGGGTGGTATTGGTTCACATTATGACAGGGGGTCTCCATGCTCATTGCCCCCACCCCCCCCCCACTGCTCTAGTGGGAGCCTGCTTCTAGCTGTAGCGCGGGTGCTGGTGAATGATTGGGGAGAGGAACTTCTTTAAAGAAATGTATATCTATATATTTAATTAGACATTGTAACAATAAATGACAGTATGAAAGAAACAGTACTAGACTCTGGTTCAAAAGGTTTAATGCAAACTCCTGAAGATGGTATGGATCTTCTGTGCGAGCTCCTGCAGATGGTATGGATCTTCTGTGCGAGCTCCTGCAGATGGTATGGATCTCCTGTGCGAGCTCCTGCAGATGGTATGGATCTCCTGTGCGAGCTCCTGCAGATGGTATGGATCTCCTGTGCGAGCTCCTGAAGATGGTATGGATCTCCTGTGTGAGCTCCTGCAGATGGTATGGATCTCCTGTGCGAGCTCCTGCAGATGGTATGGATCTCCTGTGCGAGCTCCTGCAGATGGTATGGATCTCCTATGCTGGTGCAGATGTTTTAGAGGGAGGTGCAGAAAGTATAGGGTGCTGGGTCTTCTACCTGGTTGGTCTGACTCACAGGTCCAGTTCTTACCTTAGTCATCTGATACAGTGTAGATGTCCTGCTGCAAGGAAGCAGTGACCAACAGGAGAGGTCGTCACTCTCTGTAGAGATCCATACGTCCCAGCTGGAGCTGGAACGAATGGGTCTCTACAGAGAGCGACAACCTCTCCTGTTGGTCACTGCCTCCTTGCAGCAGGACATCTACACCGTATGGACTGGGGGACAAGGAGTAGACCAACCAGGTAGAGGAGCCTGCACCCTTTCTGCTGATGGGACAAGTTATTATATGGGAACTGGGCCCTCAACCTTGATAGCAAGGTAGGGCCTCAGTATTAACTCCATAGTCTCCATCATCCCTCTTGTGCAGCTCCTGCAGTTGGTGGTAACGGGCGCGTATGTCTGCAGGAGCACATAGAAGAGCAGGAGCAGGATGCCAGACAGGAGCAGCAGCTTGCAGGACCAGCGCATGAGATTGCATATGATGTTAAATAGCAATCTGAAAGAGAAACTATGTTATAGCGATGAACAGTTGCAATCATTTTGAAATAATAATAGGAGAATAATTTACCTCAGTCCTGCAATGCTGCTCCTTGTCTGCTCTTTACGTTTTGCAGCACTTTTCATCTGCAGTTGCCGCTCCTGAAGGAAAATCAAAGAAGTGGTGGGATTATGAGGAGTACGACACAAGATCAGCCACTGAAGTTAGGGAAGTCAGAGTTGGCCGGCCATGCTACGATATTGACCATTTGGTCCCATATTGCAGCAAGTTGCCCCAAAATGAACAGCACATTATTTGCTAATAATCCAATTGAAATCAACTAGTTCAATATCCTGCATGGTTAGGTGTGTCTGGTCATCACCCAACTGTACTAACAGACCCTAGTGTAAGCCAGAGGTAAACTGGCTGCTTGGCCAGAGTGCCTGGATCTTGGCCACAATTTTGTTGATGGTGGTCTTGCTGCAATGTACGCCCAGCTTAGAGAGCTTACAGCCTGTAGGGAAAAGAAAGAGAAGTCTTCCTCATGGTAATGACTGTAACCACCAGGTATCATGCTAATCACTGCCATTGCTGGCCTCCTGCTCCACGTCAATGCACTATACTAGTGAGAGCTCTGGTGTGGTGCAGGAGACCTGGTGAGGTAGGGTCAGAGCACGTATGTTATTAGCACACTGAGCGTCTTAGCTATCTGTCCCTCTCCTGGGATGGGAACCTTTCTTTCTGATAGAAGATGTTTAGTAGTAACAAAAGATGACCTGTGACAGAGGTGGCAGGTACAAATGTCTTACCGCTGACAGTAAATATGATCTTACTTTATATAACATAGAGGAAGTGGCTGATGACATGGACTCACCAGTTCAGCCTTCACAATCTCTGCAGGATCTTCCGCAGCCTCCTCCACAGGTTTCATCCTGAAGGACCAGAAAATATTATTATTTAAACTTATGTCTTCTATTCACAAGAGTTACTGATACAGTCCATGGTCATAGTTCCTATCTGGAGGTTTCTCTTATACGATTTTTTTAATGTAGGATGAGCAACAATTTAACAGTATATAATAGATATTTCTGGAGTTATTAGAAAATTACAGACAGAGCAGAGCCTGAATGCAATTAATAGAACAGTATGGACAGAGCCTGTCTGGAGTCACCAGTACAGGACTTAAAGACTTCCTGATATTTCTATTGCAGTATGGACAGCACTGATTATATACACAAATGTTCCTCTTTAGAACCGTATAGAATGTATGTGTACATGGAATAAACCATATAGATACTAACAGAGAAGGTGCTTCTGGCTGCGGCTGCCACTCCCGCAGGTTCCTGTTGATAATCTAGGGAAAGAGACACAGAGTGAAATAAATTATACACAACAAATCTTTAGGACAAGTTCCATGGGACTCGGATAAGTCGGCCACAGTCTGTCCCCGCAGGTTTTTACCAGGTTACTATACATTTTACAGCAGAATGAGAGAAAATAATTTAATGGAAAAATTAACAAATTGGTCTTAATAAAAAAAAATATATTTTGATTTGGTCTAGAAATTTGTCTTGAAGAGTTCATTTAGCAGCAACTTATATAGAACATGAAACAAGAACCCACTCTGATATTATGCAGGATTACAACCATAGAAATATCACTCTGGTCAGACATCCAGTATGATCTCTATATCTGATATATCAGATACTGGAACGTGGACCTATTGTGGGACAACCAATCCAGACTATGAAAAACGTTTCGCCGCTGATTACACAAAAACTTTAAGCGACAAGTCCCTGTCTGTGCTGTGACGCCCCGTCCTCCTTTATGCTTTATAATTTTTGCTGGTTTTCAGCAACTTGTTGTCACTGACGAATCCTAGTTTCCCCATTGGCCAAACTTAACTAAACGTATCCCGTGTTTTAGGTGGGTAATCACTGTCACCACCAAGCTCCATCACCAGCCTACCAGGAGCCGCTTACACTTCTCTGTGGGGTGTAGCTGCTGCAGCACCTCTTTGCTGGTTGCTAAAACCTTCTGACCATTTACTTTGGATTGGTACTGCCGGGAAGATGAACGCAGGTAGACAGGAGATGGAATAAATGGTAAGTTGTTGGTCCCAGGACACAGCTGGATTTTATAGATGGAGCAGAATATCTCTCACCCAGACTGACATTATTTTGTCCCTGATGTCTAGCACCATCTACACTGGGTCCCCCAGATCCCTACTGGACCACTGGGTGAGTGGAATCCATAAGTGGTATACACAGAGGTGGCTGTGGGGGTGTATATGGTGGTATCGCCATATCGCCACTTCTTCTACTGTTTATACATAAAAACATTACACATTTACATGTCTGTACACTTTACACTGGGCACACATGTAATAAACACAATAAAATATTTCCGGCAGCAAAGCACCTGCTCCTCCATCCCGCCCGGCTATCAGTTACTACATACATGAGTCCATGTTATTTACTGGTCACACAGCTGTGTCATGTTCTCTCTGCACCTATGAACTGAGTGCCGTGTAAAATGTACCCTCAGCTCTGAAGTGACGGCACCACGGGTACTGTAAGCAAAGCCACCACCTGAGCGCCACCTCTTTATAGTAACTGTTATACTGTACCTCCTGCTCGGTGGCCAGCAGCCGCAGCCTGGTGAGCCTACTCTTCAGGAGATCATTTACCCTCATGTAGCTGCTGAGCTGCAATAGAGAGAGAATTACATTTAGATCTCAGTATATGAATACGTAGTGCACACCATATTGTATATTTGTGTAACACATTGTGTAGTGCCCTCTCCTCGCACAAAGGGGCTTATTTGCAGGGTACGGTTATGTTACTGCGCCGCTGTGTCCAAGTTTCTAGGAATCTTTCATTTGTAGATCTTATCTTACATTACAGTAATAAAGTGTGTGGACAAAGCTTCAGTTTTGGTCTTATGGGACACTTGCGAGGAGAGAGTGCACCACGGCTGTGACTATCATCACATTGGAATATTAAGTGATATAATGATGGACTGACCAGGCTTGATAGCAGCTCCTCCCGTGCCTCCAGTATATCACATTTTCTTTCCTGTTCAGGGGATAATGCAGGTATAAGGTCAGTTTTAGAGTGAGAGAGAGAAATAAGAGAGAGAGAGTGACAGAGGGTGAGAGAGAGAGAGAGAGACAGAGAGGGAGAGAGAGACAGATAAATGTATGTCACACTTTCTGTACTTTTATTTTTCAGTACAGACAGTGGGCATCACATTATTAATCCCGTCTATAATGTGAATAGTAGGAAACTGAATCTGTACCGTGAGTCAGTTTCCAGCCATTCGCATGGTGAGGGATATTAACCTTTTAGTGTCCCACTGCCACGCGGATGTCGGAGCAGGAACTGATGTGAACGTACACATGAAGATATAGCGTGGGATCATGCACAATGACATGTCACACACATGGTTCATAGTATCACAATGGCCATATTCCAATCATACCTCCCAGATGTCCTGATTTAGGTGGGACAGTCACGAATTGACGCCACTGTGCCGCCATTCCACCAGTCGGCACGTTTATCCCCAGACAAGTTGGGAGGTACGCAGCAATTTTAGGAGTTTGTTAGAGGAGGGGAATTGGAGACAGCCTAATGCTTCAGAAGCGCTTAGCACGGCCCCAGAGACCGTCACACGCCCCTCAGCCTGGCATGACCACTCCGTGTTGTGATTACCGCTGTACGTGTATGTTTGTATGTATACAAATGGTTATAGATAGTTGTCATACCAACTGCTGCTTGATCCACAGTTCTTCTGCCTCCACTTGCTTGCTCTCCCTCAGTTGTTTCCACAGGGTCTCAAGCTCATCATTATTCGACCTGGATAGACAAGTAGAGAATACATTCTTATTTACCTGCTTATTTAATGTACACCAATGCCAGACAAACAGCCAGGCATACTCCGATCTGTGAGCAACAGGAAAAGGGATCCCTGGCTACAAATAACTATCAGTTACAGGTTGTGAGTGTGACAACTACGGGGGGAGGGCCCTTGACAACACCACTAGAACTTTGGAAAAAAAAATCCCACCCCTACCATAATAAGGAATTTCCTGTTTCAGCCGTTACAGGCATCACAGGACGCACCAGATTGGGTGAGTGCAGGTACGTTTCATTTTTTTCTTTTATTATAATATAATATTAGCTTTTTGTGGCGTTATCCTTTAATGTCTGCTGATAATACAAATGTTTCCCCTTTGCGATAAGATGATAGCAGGGTTCAGAAACAGCACGTAATAGAAATCATCTCTGTAAAGAGCGAATGATGGAATATTTACATTTAAATAGTCACATTCAATGCATTTTAAAATGTGCAACATAAAATAAAACAAATATTTAAAATTACATACAGGAAAGGAGAATCTACACTGGGCAGTGGGCTATATATTATTATCGGGGAGAGGACAGGTCACTGCCTCCTACAACTTCCACAAAATCATCTCATGAAATACTCTGTGCTGCTGGGGCACCTGCTCATTCCACTATATAACTCTCAGTCTGTGGCTTCCTGCTGCCTCCATTCCCATCTACACATCATGTTACTGCCCTTGTCACATGCAGCCCTGTCCTCACTAACACATCACTCATCTCCTGATATACTCTGTGCTGCTGGGGCACCTGCTCATTCCACTATACAACTCTCAGTCTGTGGCTTCCTGCTGCCTCCATTACCCATCCACACATCATGTCACTGCCCCTGTCACATGCAGCCGTCCTCACTAACACATCACTCATCTCCTGATATACTCTGTGCTGTGCTCTAAACATTAACAGGTTCTCTCATACTTGTCACATGCACCTTCACAATTATACCTCACCTCATAACTCCTGTAAACAGCGTCCAAATGACAGACCTATCAAAAACACTGCTATGTGTTTGACTTCCTCGCTCTCTCTGAGCTGCCTCTCTGCACTGTCCCTGGGCAGTGTGGTCACTCACTATGATGTCAAGTGCGTGATGTCACAGTGCGTGATGTCACCAGGGCATGTTGAAAGAGGCAGACCTGATAAAATAAGGACACTGCTGTGGCAGATTATAATGGGGGGTGTTTAGGAGCTGCCCATCCAAGCTCAGTTGTGTAAGAATGACCTTGGAGTGTGGAGCTCAGCCCATGTTCCAATAAACATGGGGATATGTTCTTAATGTGGGCAGCACGGTGGCTTAGTGGTTAGCACTTCTGCCTCACAGTTCTGGGGTCCAATGGGGCAGGGACTGATGTGAATGAGTTCTCTGTACATTGCTGCGGAATCAGTGGCGCTATATAAATAAATGGTGATGATGATGATGAATGTTCATTGTTGAATATATGGAATATATATCATAGGTGAAGGGGTTGCTGTATTTCCTGATGACAATGAAGGTTCAGGAAGGGCCCACAGTACATATGAAATTCAGAGTGAGACACATGGAGTGGGGTGACGTTATCTCCACCCAGAGCCCACAGGGTTTAATCCACCACATTAGAGAACTCTATATGGGCCCATCTCCATAGGGAAAGGACAACTATGGCCTTACCCAATGCAGTTCCTGGTTATGTAGGACAGTCCCCACCAGAGTCATGGCTGCGTAGATAGGGGGCGCAGTTAGTTTTATGATGAGGAAAGCAGAAGGAATGATTATCAATGATTGGGGAGCGGGGATGTCTGACAATAAACATCATTTACAAACTGCAGACTATGTGGGGTGTAATACATTTCCATTTGTCCCCCTTCACATAAGAACACTCCTACACTACGCCATTTATTCCGTGTTTTGGAACTGCCCCAATAAAGGCACTTTTTCAGGTATACAGATTCACCTGTGTATGGTGGAGAGAGAAACATCCAAACTTGTAACACTTTACTACATCCCCCCTTATTAATTTCCACTACTTTTACATCCTTCTAATATCCTGCTCTGTTATCCTTCTATATAATGTCAGACATTGCTGATTTTTCTACCTCGCTTCTAGCAGACCCGGGGGCAGCTTGATGCTGGATTTCAGATGCTTATTAATGATAATAATCATGAAAACGTGTTCTCACCATTAATGTAAATGGCCCTGGTTGGGAACTGAACTCATGAGCCCAGTGCTGACCCACCGCGCTGACCCGCTATCAGCCATCTCTTAAAGTATCGGATACACTACGGACATTTATTTACCAGAACACATCAGTAATGGGATGGAAATGCTGTACTCCGCCTAGTTTACATTTTTATGAATGTCACATTCACATGCAGATAAGAGTATCTCATAGGTGTTTGGGGGATGTACTGTGTATTAAACTGCATACCATTGATTTAACTTAACAGCTAAAACCATATCTATAATATAATCACACTGACAACAACTTGATTTTGGTAAAAAAACAGGTCCCAGTTTTTTAAATAATAAAAGTATGGTGGCGGCGGGAGCAATCAGCCCGGGCTTACAAGGACGTGCCCCCATAAAGCAGGACGAGGGGTCCCCCACACAAAGGGACCAAGAGCCAGGGTGATTTGAAGGGGTAGTGACATGCGGCCAATCAGCGATACCATCGTGTGAATTAGCCGCTGATTCATCATCATCATCATCTATTTATATAGCGCCATTGATTTCGCAGCACTGTACAGAGAACTCATTCACATCAGTCCCTGCCCCATTGGAGCTTACAGTCTAAATTTCTTAAGACACACACAGAGACTAGGGACAATTTTGATAGCAGCCAATTAAGCTACTAGTATCTTTTTGGAGTATGGGAGGAAACCGGAGCACCCGGAGGAAACCCACGCAAACATGGGGAGAACATACAGACTTCTCACAGATAAGGCCATGGTCAGGAATTGAACTCATGACCCCAGCGCTGTGAGGCAGAAGTGCTAACCACTGAGCCACCGTGCTGCCCACAACTGATTGTAACATCTCCACATTACTTCAGTCTTAGAAGACAATACATTACATTGTCAATTAATCAGGTTTTCTTCTGTTACCAGGTGACCAAACAAACTCCGGTAGCAGCCCCATCACGGTAGTCCCATTGTCTCTTTGGACCTCTGTCTCTCATGCTGCCCGCGTTAGCCTGCATAGCTGTCCAGGAAGATGAGGGGGTCGGGCGAGTGGAGAGTGTCGCAGGCCCCCCTGCAAAACCACAACAAACAGAATCAGGTAATTACCCTTATTGTGTACAATATAGAATATAACACCACTAGACTTGTGTATATTCCTGTACCATTGTTAACTCTCTACCCTTGTTTTCTTTTCCAGGATTAAATGGATAACTCCAAATCAATTTGGTTTAAGATATTTTATTCACTTTTTCTTAGATGCGGAGCCACCACCCAGTGTGAGTGACCAGTCAGAGGAGCAGGAGGAGGAGCTGTCAGAGACCCCGCCCTCCTCACCGCCTGCTGGTCCTGCACATTGTCCATCTGTGCGGTCACTGGAAGCCATAGATAAATGGGACCAGATCACCAAAGAGCTCCTAATAATCATCAATCGCAGCCTTCGGTAGATGAAGCACCAGGAATGAGTGCCAATTAACACGGAGAAGAAGGGCCTGATGGAGAGCATTTTGAACGCTATAAATGGGGTTGGCCAATCCCTGCAGCCATACTGAATCGGCTGCTCGCCGTGGCTCCCCACATGTGACCCCAGTGAGCCTGAGCCTAAGGAAGCAGAGGACTCAGGACCTGGCTCTGCTCCTACAGCCCCCAGAGCTCGGGAGGCACCGAGACAGGTGCGGGGTCCCTGAGGGGATAAGGCACAGAAAGCTGAAATAACAGCAACATATTGCAAAAAATATATAAAAAATTATAAACTGCAAAACCTGGATGTGTTTCACTCTCTTAACCATAACCTCCTAATGACATATACAAGCTTACTTAACTTATCTAATAATATAGACACTGAGACATATGAAAGTGGCTAAAGAAGGTCCCAGTTTATTAATTATTAAATAAATGGTGGTGAAAGTGAACTGTGAGGCAGCTAAATCAAACTGATATTTGGAACCAAGCGTGGATGGCTGACGGCCTACTCCACGTAACCGGGACACATCCTAAACTGCCTGGCCAACGCTAATTCTGACGCAAGAGTGACTAAACCCAATATCGACTACGCAATGGGCGCCCTCAGATGTGGACCAAGGGATCCTCATCAAAAAGGACCGCGTCACGTTCCTTGATGGGGGTAGCAACTGTGGTCAAACAGCAATAATGTGGTGGTCGAGTACTGATGGGAATCCTTCCCTTACCTTGTCCTCCAGACACGAGTCAGGTTCTTTTCTGTTCGGATATCTGGTGGTCAGGAGATAAATACTTCAATGAAAGGGACAAGGATTGGTCAAACAACTTGGGTTTATTGAGAATGCAGTAAGGATAGTTTCGGTAAGACACCGCGCCAATGACCCCTTCAGCTCAATAGTAATGACAAAATAATGCGTCTGATCAGCATAGAGCACAATAGCATTTAACATATAACATACACCTGGTGAGTATAAGGCAGAATAACGATAACATCTTCAAAGCACATTGTCTAATAAGGCACACTGGTAATCACAGTTACTACATTCACGTTAACAATATCTGACTGGTGATGATGCAAAATCTATCAATAATAACCCATCAAGACTCTTACGGTCACTAGAGGGCTATTTATTATTCAGGTGTTTGGGGTACCGTGCTATTCCCTATGGGTCAGGCGCCCCACTTTTAGCATCTACTGCTGAGTTAACTTGAATTGCAGCGGTACCACTAACACTGAATATCACACCTTCAATATTAATAAATCAATTCTTAGGTAAATCACATAACATTAACATCATCTAAAACATTTGGTACACCAATATTATCCCCGGTAACGTTACCATATTTTCCACTGAGTCCTGGGCTGACCTGTACACACAAATTTGGTAGTGTTCCAATGTCCTGCAGAGGTTTCCATCAAGGGTTAAGTATTATAGTAGAAAGCAGGGCTGTTGCTCATTTCAGCCACAAGATGGCGCTGTTCTCTCAACAGTCAATGAATCTCTATCAGCACATGTGCTCTGCAACAGGGCAGGTGTCTAGATATCAGCACACACACAGGATATAGCTGAAACGACCGTCTTAATTGTTCCCTGCAGCCTGTGTAAAGGTATGATCTGGGGGAAAAGCTCTCACAATCCTTCCTTGTACAAGAATGCAATGTCAGTTTTGGATAGATTCTCTCATCACTCTTCCCTCTGACACTGGGATGTGTGCAGTACACTGCAGGCTAGGGTTTTACCTTGAGACGGTTCTGCAGTTAGTGGAGACTGTCTTTGGCACCCCGCTGCGTGTCCCCAGCTGTTCTCCTTCCGCTTTGCTGGCAATGTCACAGTTCTGGCAGCAGCTCACTCTTGTCTCTGCTCGGCTGCACGTCCTCGCCCTTGTTCCTTCTACCATGCTGCTCTCTTCTTCTCCTCCTTCCTGCACATCCTCTTCCTGTTACTCCCCCAGCCAATCAGGGCCTTCATCCTCCTCCTGTAATTTGGGGCACAAGTTTTCAGGAGCACAATTAACCCCTTGTATCCCTGCATTTTAAAAGCGTTTATGCACTCCTCTGTGCTGTTCAACAGGGCTTTGGGGTACCACAATAACACTGTAACGATCAGCCACTGCCCACAGTGACTTCCTACCAACTGTGCCTGCTCTGTGGCGTGGGGAAGAACCAGATTAAAACTCATACGCCACGGAAGCAGGGTGGTCCATAAAGGGCATGGCTGGGTGGGATCTTGAGCAGTGAATGAGAAAGGGCATGTGACATGCTAGGACTTATATAGACAGATCTCCAGGCACTCCCCTTCCTTCCTCAATGGTCGGCCTGGGATGTGGCATCTTACTTGCAGGTACGGTAACCTCACTTACTGCCACATATATATGCGTCTAAGTGCTTTCATCCATATGAGACTCTATTGTTATTATTGACATTCTGTGTTTCTTTCTCCATTAATCCTACATAGATGACAACAGAGTACAGGTTGTTCATAGTCATGATGGGCAACATGTTCAGATGAGTAGATAAAATATATTCTGCATAGTGAAACGTGTGTTGAGTCCATTGTGAAATTTTTTTTGTTAAAGAATCTGCTATAAACACATCGCAGCCACATTCTCCTGCAGCGTGTATACATCATGGACTAAAAGTATCATTCCAAATTTCAATGGTTTAGGCCATCAATTCCTATATATCTGTGTGCAAGGATAGAATTGGACAATGTGCATTATTTTTAGTTTGTTTAGTTGAGCTTTAGTTTTATATATTTAGATTATACTTACAGCTGAAGTGTTGCTGAATCACATAATAATCGTCCGTTTCTGCAAGAAGCTCCTATATGTCAGGAGACAGAACATTTCTTTTTTTTTAAAAAAAGTAGTAATAAAAATGATATTAATAAAAAAGAACATAGAAAATATTTAGCATAATATATAAATCATATCCAGCCAGGGTACCACTGACACAGGCGGGATGGATACCATCTACATGTCGGAGCAGAAATCGACATTCGGCAGATCAGGCAATGTTTTTCCAGTCTTCAAATGTCCAGTTTTGGTGAGCCTGTGCCGCTGTAGTCCATAGTTTCCTGCCCTTATAATGAGGTTCCCATTAAACAACGTAAATGAAAATCTTAAAACACAAAAAGGTGTCACATGTAAAATAGACAGTCCCAACATCTCCTGACTTTATGATTTATTTAAGGCTAAAACGAGTAATATTTTAGAGAGATAACGAAAGTTATATCTAATAAAAGGGATATTTGTAAAGTGTTAGGAGTAGGGACGTGACAGTACACTTTTGCACGGCGCTCGCCCTTCTAGTTTGCGGAGGTGTCTTCAAAGACCGTAAAACAGACATGCAAATTGCACTTTGTAGAGCACTGAACAGGCCATATAATCGGACAAGTGCAAAACCAAAGTGGTATTTGGTGTGCTCCGGCACACAATGTGACTGAGGTCCAGTGTGTGTAAGAGATGGGTACACTGTGGAATATGAGTTTCTATTAGATGGCATGAAATGAATGTAACTAATTAGGAGCGTCTGCATAGCAGAACAGCAATCAGTACAGACTTCATGTATATTGGTGTCATTTATCTGCAACTGCTGATAATCTGATTATCCTTTAATCCATACTTGCCAACTCTCCCAAATGTCCGGGAGACTCTCAAAATTTTGGTCGGTCTCACGGACTACCGGGAGAGCAAGTCTCCTGCATCCCGCAACTGCCTAGCATAAATGGCGCGTTTTGCTGTGAATCGCGTCATTTTAACCCCAGCATTTCAGTCACAGGGGCGGGGCCAAAATGACGTGTTTGGCCCCCTCCCGTCCTCTAGTCACACCCCTCTCCCGGACTACACTTGCTGAAAGTAGGCAAGTATGCTGTAATCTGTGATGTAAGTGCATTACAACATTGATGTTTTGTTAAACTGCATTATTACAGGTGTAATACGCAGCTTACTGTGTTTTCCCCTCTAAGATCCACATTATTTTCTGGGTAGAAAATATACTGAAAAGTTAATGTCCTCTGAATATTTTTATAAATACTCCCATCCTCTCGCTGGTCAATTTCTTGCCCATTTGTTTTCCAATTCTTGGTCCCTGTCCTGATATAATGACATTTATTAAAGATTGGGGGGTACATAGGGGGAGGCAAACTGGGGCAGCTGTCACAGGCAGCAATATTTAGGGGGCAATAGAACAAAAATTATTATTATTTTCAAAATGCCAACTTTCTTGGTGCAGATATAAAATATAAATGGTATTTACTTTGGTAGCTCTAATAATCTAATAATGCTTAAAATGAAAATATTTGTCTTTTATAATGTACACAAATCATATATAAATGTTTATAGTAGACGTCTTTCTTAACATTAATGAATTAATTTAACACAGGGAACCGCAGTTGGGGGCAGACTATTCTGTAGCAGGTGAAATGGGTGTCGGATGGTTTGTGAAAATGTGAGTTAGATAAATATACTATATATTAGTTTCCAGCCATCACCTCTTGATTTACAATGGGCAAATTGGAGGTTCGGTGGCACAAATGCAGCTCTGGAACCACAGTGGTTTTTGCAGCCGCAGTCTCAATTAATGTTATAGGTTTGCAGGGCAGAACGGTAACATTTATAGAGGAAATGACATCTGCACACAACGGGGAGGCGTTTGGTGGAGTCAGGGCACAAGAACAACTTTACTGTATATTGCCTACGTGTGCTCGCCCATTCCCCACCCTGTTCACTCCCCTAAATCGGTGGCTGTAGTAAGTGTCTTTGCACTCAGAGGTGACTTGGACGTGGCTGCGTTCTATTGCGTACCGTCCGGATCTGGGCAAGCACAGGGTATTTTCTGCTGACGATAGCACCCATGACTCAAACCTAAGGTGTGCATTGAATGAGGCTCCTGATTGGACCTAAATCACAGCTATCAATTTAGATGCTTCATTTTTATCCACATTACTGACCATAGGAGATGGAATACCCTGGACAACTGCATTCCTCTGTACTGAAAACAGTCTTCCTTCCCAAGCTTCACTTCCAGAACCCAAGTCCCCTGGAATCTGCCATAATCCACAGACTAGACTAGCTTTAGAGAGTCGCAGACATATGCTCACATTGAAACAGTGTAATAGTCACAAACAGTCTGGGGTATCTGCAGTATGCATGACCAGTATCCTTGAAGAAGAGGGGCAAGTGTGGCATTTGGAGGAGGGATTTGAAATGTAAATGGTGTCGTAAAATGATCACAAGGGAAAACACATGATTTTCATTTTTCCTATTTTGCCATCTCTTTTTGGCTATTAAAAGCATTTACCACTTTGAGATTTTTACACATTTTACTTTCTA
The DNA here is from genome assembly GCF_038048845.1 of Mixophyes fleayi. Taxonomy (NCBI): domain Eukaryota; kingdom Metazoa; phylum Chordata; class Amphibia; order Anura; family Limnodynastidae; genus Mixophyes; species Mixophyes fleayi. The sequence continues at coordinate 339,028,057 of NC_134405.1, read as the reverse complement.
ACATCATAGAATCATAATGGATTTATCCCAGAATCCCTCCCACTGATAAAAACATAACAGTCCACAATGCCGAAACAAAATAGCTAAACATTTTTCTTAAGTAATTACAAATATAAAACAGACAACGATTGCTTGTTCATTTTGCCCAAGTAAACCCTGCTGTAATTAGTTGTCTTCAGAGGTCACATAAGTAATTGGATCCCACCTGTGTACAATTAGTGTTTCACATAATCTGAAAATAAACACACGTGTCTGTGAGAGGTCCTACAGTTGGTCAAAGCTTCATCATGAAGTTCAAAGAAAATTCAAATAGAACATGTTAATGATCAGCACTGGTCAGAAGAAGGTTATAATGAGATTTCCAAACTGTTTACCATCCCCCAGAGCACTATCACATCCATCATAAAGAAATTAAGATAATGTGGCACAACTGTGAATTTGTCTAGAACAAAACTGAATATCCCTCCGAGAAGGGTACTTGTCAGGGTACCCACCAAGAGGAGCCTGGCAGCTCTGTCAGTTTAGCTTTCCATTGCAGAGATGATAGAAACTATCCATAGGACAACAGTAGCCTGGCTACATGAAATCTTACCTAGAATTTGTCTGAAAGCATGGGAAAGATCTTTATACCAAGTGGAGAAAGATTATCTGTCCTGATGAGACCAAGATTGAACGTTTGGCTTCAATGCTAGGCAGAAATCTAACGCAGCACGTGATTCCAAAAGAATGATCCCTACATTGAATCATGCTGGTGGTATAATGTTATGGAATTTTTCCTCTGCATCAAGAACTGGAAAACTTGATAAAATCGAGGGCAAAATGAGTGGACTAAGATGTAGCCAAATCTTGCAGGAAAACCTGCTGCAGTCAACAGCAGGTCAGTGAGCCGAAGCGTACAGCAAATGCCACATTGGAGTGGCTTAAATACCGAGCAAATCATTGTTCCAGAGTATCCCGGTCAAAGCTAAGTCACATTCCCAATCTGTGGAATGGTTTGAAAATTTCCCACCAAGGGTCCTCTTGTAACCGAAAATGGCAAAGCAGAATTGGCGAAAATTGCAGTTTCTTGGTGTGCAAAGCAGGTAGAAGATTGCCCAAATATACTCTTTAATTCCTGCTAAATGAGTTTCTACCAAGTATAAAAATAAGGGTGTGAATATATATGTAACCAGTCATTTTTTTGCAATTATTTAAACTAAAGCTTTAGAGATGTATTTTATATTTGTCAAATGTCTTTAGATCGGTGTTAAGAATTACCATATAAATTAATTTAGATTATATAATATAAGAGAAGAAAATAAAATAAAATGGGAAGAGTGGGGGAGGGGTTGAACACTTTTATATAACACTGTATATAACAGACACACATGGATGGTATATATGGATCCTGATTAGTATAATTTACAAACAACATTATAAAATAAATATACAATTTTCACTCTGCATCTTTTGAACAATGTTTCATGATTTGGGGGGATTTCGATCATCTGTAATAACTCCCCAATGAAGAGCAATTACCGGCACAGACTTGCTAAAGCTCCTAGCAATAAAACGAGTTCGAAATGTTCTTGTTCCACCTCAACTCTCATAGTGCATCGATTTCTGGCCGCAGGAAACGTATAAATGATGTGACAGTAAAAGCTACTTAAATAGAGAAGGTTGGTTCTCCCAGGTTTTGTAAGTTACTCAGTATTGTTTAATCGGAAACATATGAAAAAGGGTCGACGCTTGATGTTCCCCTTTGGAAAGTAGCATGGATGAAAGAAAACACCTCTTGTCTGGTCAACCACGTTATTAAGTACAGTCTATCGTTATACAGCGATCTACATTACAATGAAAGCATTGGCTAAACATACACTAGGAGGTCTTGATGAAGTTTGATTTCACATGATTGCCCTTTTGTGCATATAATTTACATATAAAACTGTTCTCTCTGTACTGTTAGCCATTATGATATCATGGGAAAAATGGGGAAGGGATGACAGGAAAAACCGCTCCGCACAAGATAGTACCCTACCTCACTAATGAGTATATATTGTTATGTGAGGGGGTGCTAAGGTCATATATATGAACATATAATCCAAAAAGAAAGGGAAAAAAAGGGTGATGACCTAAACAAGCACTCCAGGTACATACAAATAATCAATTAATACATATTGTTTTTATTGGTATGCATTAAAAATGGTACATATAGATACACCACACAGATAAAAAAGCGAAATATAAAAAGAATGTAGTGTTGAAAAGTATAGAATTAAAAATGAATGGACCCTGGGATGGAGCCGATCAGAATCCGTATAACATTCCCAAAGGGAAAGTCACTGATATAGGATCTCTTGTGGGAGTATACACAACACAAATAGAGTGGTAAACGATGTGCACATTCTGCATGGTAACAGTGTGTCACTTGTATAGCACTTGATATTTTGTGTTGTGTTTAGTGTGAGCTATAGATGGCAGTATTGCCTAATTTGTTCCTCAATTGATCCAATAATGAGTTATCCTTCAGAGTGCCGTGCACCTTAATACATACTAGAGATTCTTTAAACACGAGCCCTGTGTAGTATATCAAGGAATTGGCAAGTATATAGTAGCTTGTGTTCTCATACATATGCGCCTACTTAGGCTATGACTCTAGATGTTACTCAGTGACTCGTGTATAACGGATGATCTCTATAGTACTGGTCTTCTAAAGGGCCACTTTTGTGTATTTATTCCTGTATTGACATAGGTTGCTGTCACCAAATTCATACATCAAGAGTCATCTAGATATTTGTTAGAAACTGACATAATGGTTGAGGTAAGTATAGTAGAATTACATAAAATGAAAAAAACCAAAATAAATATAAACTAGTGAGTAGCATGATTGAATGTCACAATCATATGTGTATATTCATTTCTATCAAAATTATATCCACTGTGAAAAAATGTGAGTATCGATTATGGAAAAAAATGTTAAAACAAACTACGTGTTAGTTGTTATTTTATATTTATTTCCTATATTATATATCTTTCTTAAATTATTTATTTGTATTTTTTAATTTTTTAAAATTTCTATACTTTTTTATATATATCTTTTCTCTCATCTCCTATATTTTTTGCTTTTTGGAATTGTTATTCATTTATTTATTTCTCACTTCTTATTTTTTTTTTTTTATATTGTTTATTTTCTGTTGTTTATCATTTATTATTTTTTATATTTTATTTTCTGTTTTTTATTTTTTTATTATATTATTTTTTTATTATTATTTTATATTTTTGTATTTTTTTATATTTTTTCATTTATTTATTTTCTTACTTTTTTATATTCTTTATTCTTTTAGATTTTTATAGATTTTTATTCTCCATTTATTTTCCCATATATTATTTTTATGTTACTAATTTATGATTATTAGTGTATTTGATATATCCATCTAATAGAATTAATCAAATGTAAAGTGTGAATATAGATATCTCAGATGTGCATGTGAACCTGAATATCTAATAATTATGTATAAAGCCTTGTGTGTAATATAATAAGGCAAATGTGCAAAAAAATGGGAAACAGTTATATTAGATACTATGACCCACTAAAGTGTATAAATATATCCAAGTTGATTAAGGACCAATACTATTGGTCAGGTGAAAAAAAGGGAACAAATAAATACAAAAACAAATATAAAGAGTGAGAATATATATATATATATATATATATATATATATATATATATATATATATGTATATTAGGGTCTGTGCTAGAGTAAGTAGGTTTCTATGATGGAATTAGTTGTCAAATTCAATTGACCATGGGTACATTACCAATGTACTATCGCAAATTGCCCTCAGGTGATTCATATATATCACAAAGAGTCCAATAGTGAGTATATGGCAGAGATATTCAATATGGGATATATAAAGAAGAATAATAATAAACAAATGAAAAAGCAAACAGAAAAACAAAAATAACAAAATTATTAGTATTAGAACGAATATAAACCGGACCTAAATTGTGATAGATCGTTGATACAACAAATATCATGAACTTGAAATAGGCCATTAGGATATTATGACTTGTTCTCATTATTCGGTAAGTATGTTATTGTTATTGTAATCAAAAAGTATGTTCTCAAGATGAAATTCAGTATCCATTATGAAATGAATATGTTACCTCATAAGATTCAGATGCATTAGTAGTGGCATTGCTTGCTCCTACAGAAAACTAGCATAACTAGTATTCTCATTTAGGCCAAATGGCATTATAGAATCAATAAGAAAATCCATCGGCTTTCCCTCTGTAGGAGCTGTTTGATAACATCACCCCCTCTGATACCCATCTTAATTTGTTCGATCCCAAAAGCTTTCATGTCATGGGGATTTCCTCCATGTTTATGGAGGAAGTGGCGTGCCACTGATGTCAGTTGTTTAAATGTATCTTTATCTGTGGGTGCATTCCTGATTGAACCAATGTGTTCTAATAGTCTGTTTTTTAACATTCTGCTAGTCGTGCCTACGTAGATCAAATTACAAGGACATGTAAGAACGTATATCACACATTTGGTAGTGCAGTTAATAAACTGTTCAATTTGATGTTTATTCCCATATCTGTCAGAAATGTCTCTGGTTCTTTCCATATAAGAGCATGTCTTACAATAACCACATTTATGGGATCCTTTAAGTGATAGAATTAGGGTACCCATCGAAAAGTGACTTCTCACCAATTTGTCACCTAGATTAGGTGATCTACGCCAGCTAAAATCAGGTCTTGGCCCCAAATTTTTAGAAAAATCCATATCTGATAGGAGAATAGGACAATGTTGTTGTACAATGTTTTATATCTCCTTCCATTCATGGCAAAAGTTGCCTACAATTCTAATTTTCTTGTCATTCTTGGATTTGATCTTACCATACATCAATTTACTCCTATCTTTAATATTAACCTGATTAAAGGCTCTTTTAATGAGTCTCTTACTTTAGCTTCGTTGCACAAGTCTCATACTTAATTCTACAGATTTTTGCTTAAAATCAGAGGGTTTGGAGCAATTGCGTTTTAGTCTCAAAAATTCTCCCTTGGGTATGTTGTTTATTACAGGTGGGAAATGGGAACTTTCGCTATGTAATATACTGTTGGTCGCTGTTTTCTTGCGGAATAGGTCGGTAACAATTCTACCATCTGGCATTTTCCAGATAGTCGGGTCTAAGAAATTGACATGCTTCTGGTGCATTTCATATGTTAGATGTAAGTTGTTTAGGTTGTTGTTAAGAGTTTCTACGAACTCTACAAACATTTCTTGCTTGCCATTCCACATAATAAGTATGTCGCCGATATAGCGCATCCAAACAGTTATATTATCAGTATATCTGTTCAGTTGGTCACAGAAAACTGTCTCCCTCTCCCACCTGCCCAAGTAGAGATTGGCAAAAGTGGGGGCACAAGCCGCCCCCATTGCCGTCCCTTGTACCTGTAGGTAAAATCTGTTGTGAAAAACGAAAAAGTTTCTCTTCAGTATAAATTCAAGGAGTTCGATCAAAAAGAGGCTGAATGTGGGGTTGTCATTGGCCTGTAAGAAGAATTTGACAGCATCAATACCCACTTCATGTTGGATGCTGGTATAAAGTGACTCTACATCCATTGTGATGAGCCAAACATCTTGTTTCAAGGTGATACCATCTAAAAGCTTAAGGATGTCTGTAGTGTCTCTTACGTAAGAGGGTAAGGAAGTGACATAATCACGCAAATGTAAATCAATGAAAATGCTTGCTTGTTTGGTCAAGCCTCCTATACCCGAAAGAATTGGTCTTCCGGGTGGTTTAATGGCATTTTTATGAATTTTAGGCAATAAGTATATTGTTGGTATTTTAGGATTGTCAATGCTTAAAAATTCAAATTCTGATTTCAAAATCACTCCACTTACAAAAGCTCTTTTGATCATTCGATCATATATAGATTTGAAATCATTCAGAGGATTAGAAAAGAGTATTTTGTAGCATTGTTTATCTCCTAGTTGTTTCTGCATTTCTTCCTTATACAAAGTAATAGGCCAAATCACTACATTCCCACCCTTATCAGATGGTTTGATAACAACATTTTGCCAAGATTGAATCTCTTGAATGGCTCGTCTTTCATCTCTTCTCAAATTGTCCCATTTTCTATTTCTATTCTTCATGGATTTGAGTTTTAAGGTATCTAGATCGCGTGATACCATATTCTCAAAAACTTTTATTTGTGGACTAATATTGTCATGGGGACAAAAAGTGGATCTTTTTTTACATGTAGGTCTAGAGGTTTGGCTAGATGTAATTTCCCTGCCAGTTTGTTCCTCTAAGAGATATTCTAAAGCAGACAAAGCTGTGTTATCTTCCTCCTCCAGATTCACATCCCTTGTTGGTATTACCGGATTTATACTAGTATCCACTTCTTCTGAAATAGATATTGGGATACTGAAAAATCTATCAGTATCTTCTCTGGTACCCACGGAGGCATTTGCACTGGTTTCTTGCAAATTAATAGGCTCATTTTTACTAAAGAATTTATTCAAACGTAGTTTCCTTTTGAAGAGGTGGAGGTCTTTTTCCCATCTAAACAAAGCGATCAAAATTGTTCACTGGTGAGAACGTTAGACCATAACTTAATAATCTTATATGTGACTCATTTAAAATTCTATCTGACAAGTTGATTATCCGTAGGGAATCATTTATTTGCCCCTGTATTTTCTGTTGTATTGATAATTGCCCTTCCAGGGAGTTCGTGAGCGGTCGCGTAGATTTCTTGTGTCCCCTCCTAATACATTTGTTCCACCGGTGTCCTCCCCTAGAGGTCTCTGAGTTTCCCCTAAAAAAGTATTCTTGTTGGTATTTCTCCTGGTTCTAGATTGAGTTCTACTCCTATTGAAAGGGTTATCATTATCATTATCTGAAGATTCTAATTCTGATGATTCAGGACTAATGGATATATTTCGTCCTGTTTTGGCAGTGGGATAATATTTCCATTTAAAGATGCGACCATTCGCATAATCTCTTTGATCGCGATTAAATTTGGATTTTTTCCTTTCAATAAGGTTATTTTCAAGTCGATCCAAATCCTGTTTCTATCTTTCATACGTCTTCTGAAATAAGTCTGTTGTTTCATATTCTTTCAATTTGAGACTAAGTTGTTCAATATCTCGTGAATATGATTCTAATAGAAGATTGTCATGCTTTAAAATAATTTGCATTAATTCCTTAGAGCATTTAAGAAGAGCCATTTCCCATTCTGACTTTAATTCCTTAGTGGCTAACTCATATGTCGGGAATATCTTAGGTCTCAAGCCACGTGGAGTGATCATTTCTTTTATATAATTTTCAGTGGTGGTTATATTCCACCATGTTTTACTTTGTTTATGCATTAGTGTTTTTAATTGGTTTAGATCTTCCAACCAGGGATCGTTATTAGAGCTGGTGTTAGCTATATCTTGATCAAAGAAAATGGATCCCAAATTGTCTTTCCACTTATCACACCTTTTGCTGAGATCTGCTCTTAAGTTAAACATTGCTATTATTAAGTTATACAGGTAAAGGTGGATTACTCGTAACTTGAGAACAAGAATTGGGAAGATACTTTAAAGAGGTGGATCACCTGTAAGGTAGGGGTATAACAACAGATGAAGCAGTAGGTTAAAGCCTAATTCGTATATCAACCCAAAAGTTGGTCAGTGGCTATTTGCTGTCTTTATAGGTGATCAGTGTTGTCAGATAGAGAGTGAGGTATCTTATATCGTATGAGGATTGGTCGCCCAAAGTATTACAGTATACCCATGTATAGGTTTCTTGTATAATAATACAAGTGGTATATCAAAAAATTATTAGTCAAGGATTAAGTATAACAGACTAAGGGCTAGATTTACTAAGCTGCGGGTTTGAAAAAGTGGGGATGTTGCCTATAGCAACCAATCAGATTCTAGCTGTCATTTTGTAGAAAGTACTAAATAAATGAAAGCTAGAATCTGATTGGTTGCTATAGGCAACATCCCCACTTTTTCAAACCCGCAGCTTAGTAAATCTAGCCCTAAGTCTTTATTCACTATATAAGTTATCACATCTGTGCAGGAGCTAGAGTCTGAGTATAGACACTCAGTAGAACATATGATATCATGGGAAAAATGGGAAGGGATGACAGGAAAAACCGCTCCGCACAAGATAGTACCCTACCTCACTAATGAGTATATATTGTTATGTGAGTGCCTGTTAGCCATTATGCAATGTGTTATTTTGTTATTATAATTATAACCGGGCTTGTTCATCAAAGGGTTTTCAGCTGACAGGAGTTGAACCCAGTGCGGTTTTCTGCTGCTGCAGCCCATGCATTTCCAGGCTCTACGTGCTTTGCAGTCAGACATGCCCCTCTGCCTACCACCGCTATAACACATTGGTTATTTGAGTTACTGACGCCTCCCTGTCAGCTTGAACCATTGCGCACCGTTCTCTGTAAACTCCAGAGGGGATCAGCACTTTCTGAGATGATCAAACCACCCGGTCTGGCATCAACAATCATTCCACGATCAAATTCACTTGGATCACTTTTCTTCCCCATTTTGGTGTTTGGTCTGAACAACAACTGAACCTTTTCAGCCTGTCTGCATGCTTTTATGATTGTGTTGCTGCCACATGATTGGCTGATTAGATATTTGCATTAACGAGCAGGTACACAGGTGCTTCTTGGCCTTTTGGCTAAGAGTAGGTGTACATGCCCATGGATGCAGTGGGGCTTAAAGACACCCCCTGTAGGCGATGGGCCGTCACCTGGTCCTCTGGCCAAGAGGCCGGCTGCCTGGAGCCCGAGTTGCTACATGCCCAAAAATGCATTGTGGAGAGAGAGGCACCTGTGTACAGAGTAAGGCCCTCTGCACCTTTAATTTTCAGGCAGCACCATTTTTTTTGCCCTAGCCTGTTGGCCGAGTGCAAGCATCATTTTTATATTTCCGTCCAAAAGGCTGGGGCCTTATGGCACTTATTTATTTATTTATTTATTTATTTATTACACTTGGTACCAAGCACTTTTTTGATTATGTGTCTTTGTTTTTGCCACATTTGGTAGGGGTTTGGGTATAGGATCTTATGGGCGACCCTCTTTCCCCAAGTCATCTGAGGCTCCCTCCTTTTGGAGGGAGCCTTTTATGTCGGTGATATAAAGGAGCTTCAGCAAAGGAGGGACTGAAGATCTCCCTTTTTTTCCCTCTCTGGGGCCTTTTGTGATTCTGAGTCATGTACCTCGGAAATAAAAAAAAATAATAATTAAAAAAAGAGTAGGGTGGTATTGGTTCACATTATGAGAAGGGGTCTCCATGCTCATTGCCCCCCCCCCCCCCCATTTGCTCTAGTGGGAGCCTGCTTCTAGCTGTAGCGCTGGTTAATGATTGGGGAGAGGAACTTCTTTAAAGGAATGTATATCTATATATTTAATTAGACATTGTAACAATAAATGACAGTATGAAAGAAACAGTACTAGACTCTGGTTCAAAAGGTTTAATGCAAACTCCTGAAGATGGTATGGATCTTCTGTGCGAGCTCCTGCAGATGGTATGGATCTTCTGTGCGAGCTCCTGCAGATGGTATGGATCTCCTGTGTGAGCTCCTGCAGATGGTATGGATCTCCTGTGCGAGCTCCTGCAGATGGTATGGATCTCCTGTGCGAGCTCCTGCAGATGGTATGGATCTCCTGTGCGAGCTCCTGCAGATGGTATGGATCTCCTGTGCGAGCTCCTGCAGATGGTATGGATCTCCTGTGCGAGCTCCTGCAGATGGTATGGATCTCCTGTGCGAGCTCCTGCAGATGGTATGGATCTCCTGTGCGAGCTTCTGCAGATGGTATGGATCTCCTGTGCGAGCTCCTGCAGATGGTATGGATCTCCTATGCTGGTGCAGATGTTTTAGAGGGAGGTGCAGAAAGTATAGGGTGCTGGGTCTTCTACCTGGTTGGTCTGACTCACAGGTCCAGTTCTTACCTTAGTCATCTGATACGGTGTAGATGTCCTGCTGCACGGAAGCAGTGACCAACAGGAGAGGTCGTCACTCTCTGTAGAGATCCATACGTCCCAGCTGGAGCTGGAACGAATGGGTCTCTACAGAGAGCGACAACCTTTCCTGTTGGTCACTGCCTCCTTGCAGCAGGACATCTACACCGTATGGACTGGGGGACAAGGAGTAGACCAACCAGGTAGAGGAGCCTGCACCCTTTCTGCTGATGGGACAAGCTATTATATGGGAACTGGGCCCTCAACCTTGATAGCAAGGTAGGGCCTCAGGATAAGCTCCATAGTCTCCATCATCCCTCTTGTGCAGCTCCTGCAGTTGGTGGTAACGGGCGCGTATGTCTGCAGGAGCACATAGAAGAGCAGGAGCAGAATGCCAGACAGGAGCAGCAGCTTGCAGGACCAGCGCATGAGATTGCATATGATGTTAAATAGCAATCTGAAAGAGAAACTATGTTATAGCGATGAACAGTTGCAATCATTTTGAAATAATAATAGGAGAATAATTTACCTCAGTCCTGCAATGCTGCTCCTTTTCTGCTCTTTACGTTTTACAACACTTTTCATCTGCAGTTGCCGCTCCTAAAGGAAAATCAGTGGTGGGATTATGAGGAGTACGACACAAGATCAGCCACTGAAGTTAGGGAAGTCAGAGTTGGCCGGCCATGCTACGATATTGACCATTTGGTCCCATATTGCAGCAAGTTGCCCCAAAATGAACAGCACATTATTTGCTAATAATCCAATTGAAATCAACTAGTTAAATATCCTGCATGGTTAGGTGTGTCTGGTCATCACCCAACTGTACTAACAGACCCTAGTGTAAGCCAGAGGTAAACTGGCTGCTTGGCCAGAGTGCCTGGATCTTGGCCACAATTTTGTTGATGGTGGTCTTGCTGCAATGTACGCCCAGCTTAGAGAGCTTACAGCCTGTAGGGAAAAGAAAGAGAAGTCTTCCTCATGGTAATGACTGTAACCACCAGGTATCATGCTAATCACTGCCATTGCTGGCCTCCTGCTCCACGTCAATGCACTATACTAGTGAGAGCTCTGGTGTGGTGCAGGAGACCTGGTGAGGTAGGGTCAGAGCACGTATGTTATTAGCACACTGAGCGTCTTAGCTATCTGTCCCTCTCCTGGGATGGGAACCTTTCTTTCTGATAGAAGATGTTTAGTAGTAACAAAAGATGACCTGTGACAGAGGTGGCAGGTACAAATGTCTTACTGCTGACAGTAAATATGATGTCACTTTATATAACATAGAGGAAGGGGCTGATGACATGGACTCACCAGTTCAGCCTTCACAATCTCTGCAGGATCTTCCGCAGCCTCCTCCACAGGTTTCATCCTGAAGAACCAGAAAATATTATTATTTAAACTTATGTCTTCTATTCACAAGAGTTACTGATACAGTCCATGGTCATAGTTCCTATCTGGAGGTTTCTCTTATACGATTTTTTTAATGTAGGATGAGCAACAATTTAACAGTATATAATAGATATTTCTGGAGTTATTAGAAAATTACAGACAGAGCCTGAATGCAATTAATAGAACAGTATGGACAGAGCCTGTCTGGAGTCACCAGTACAGGACTTAAAGACTTCCTGATATTTCTATTGCAGTATGGACAGCACTGATTATATACACAAATGTTCCTCTTTAGAACCGTATAGAATGTATGTGTACATGGAATAAACCATATAGATACTAACAGAGAAGGTGCTTCTGGCTGCGGCTGCCACTCCCGCAGGTTTCTGTTGATAATCTAGGGAAAGAGACACAGAGTGAAATAAATTATACACAACAAATCTTTAGGACAAGTTCCATGGGACTCGGATAAGTCGGCCACAGTCTGTCCCCGCAGGTTTTTACCAGGTTACTATACATTTTACAGCAGAATGAGAGAAAATAATTTAATGGAAAAATTAACAAATTGGTCTTAATAAAAAAAAATGTATTTTGATTTGGTCTAGAAATTTGTCTTGAAGAGTTCATTTAGCAGCAACTTATATAGAACATGAAACAAGAACCCACTCTGATATTATGCAGGATTACAACCATAGAAATATCACTCTGGTCAGACATCCAGTATGATCTCTATATCTGATATATCAGATACTGCAACGTGGACCTATTGTGGGACAACCAATCCAGACTATGAAAAACGTTTCGCCGCTGATTACACAAAAACTTTAAGCGACAAGTCCCTGTCTGTGCTGTGACGCCCCGTCCTCCTTTATGCTTTATAATTTTTGCTGGTTTTCAGCAACTTGTTGTCACTGACTAATCCTAGTTTCCCCATTGGCCAAACTTAACTAAACGTATCCCGTGTTTTAGGTGGGTAATCACTGTCACCACCAAGCTCCATCACCAGCCTACCAGGAGCCGCTTACACTTCTCTGTGGGGTGTAGCTGCTGCAGCACCTCTTTGCTGGTTGCTAAAACCTTCTGACCGTTTACCTTGGATTGGTACTGCCGGGTAGATGAACGCAGGTAGACAGGAGATGGAATAAATGGTAAGTTGTTGGTCCCAGGACACAGCTGGATTTTATAGATGGAGCAGAATATCTCTCACCCAGACTGACATTATTTTGTCCCTGATGTCTAGCACCATCTACACTGGGCCCCCCAGATCCCTACTGGACCACTGGGTGAGTGGAATCCATAAGTGGTATACACAGAGGTGGATGTGGGGGTGTATATGGGGGTATCGCCATATCGCCACTTCTCCTACTGTTTGTACATAAATACATTACACATTTACATGTCTGTACACTTTACACTGGGCACACATGTAATAAACACAATAAAATATTTCCGGCAGCAAAGCACCTGCTCCTCAATCCCGCCCGGCTATCAGTTACTACATACATGAGTCCATGTTATTTACTGGTCACACAGCTGTGTCATGTTCTCTCTGCGCCTATGAACTGAGTGCCGTGTAAAATGTACCCTCAGCTCTGAAGTGACGGCACCACGGGTACTGTAAGCAAAGCCACCACCTGAGCGCCACCTCTTTATAGTAACTGTTATACTGTACCTCCTGCTCGGTGGCCAGCAGCCGCAGCCTGGTGAGCCTACTCTTCAGGAGATCATTTACCCTCATGTAGCTGCTGAGCTGCAATAGAGAGAGAATTACATTTAGATCTCAGTATATGAATACGTAGCGCACACCATATTGTATATTTGTGTAACACATTGTGTAGTGCCCTCTCCTCGCACAAAGGGGCTTATTTGCAGGGTACGGTTATGTTACTGCGCCGCTGTGTCCAAGTTTCTAGGAATCTTTCATTTGTAGATCTTATCTTACATTACAGTAATAAAGTGTGTGGACAAAGCTTCAGTTTTGGTCTTATGGGACACTTGCGAGGAGAGAGTGCACCACGGCTGTGACTATCATCACATTGGAATATTAAGTGATATAATGATGGACTGACCAGGCTTGATAGCAGCTCCTCCCGTGCCTCCAGTATATCACATTTTCTTTCCTGTTCAGGGGATAATGCAGGTATAAGGTCAGTTTTAGAGTGAGAGAGAGAAATAAGAGAGAGAGAGTGACAGAGGGTGAGAGAGAGAGAGAGAGAGAGACAGAGAGGGAGAGAGAGACAGATAAATGTATGTCACACTTTCTGTACTTTTATTTTTCAGTACAGACAGTGGGCATCACATTATTAATCCCGTCTATAATGTGAATAGTAGGAAACTGAATCTGTACCGTGAGTCAGTTTCCAGCCATTCGCATGGTGAGGGATATTAACCTTTTAGTGTCCCACTGCCACGCGGATGTCGGAGCAGGAACTGATGTGAACGTACACATGAAGATATAGCGTGGGATCATGCACAATGACATGTCACACACATGGTTCATAGTATCACAATGGCCACATTCCAATCATACCTCCCAGATGTCCTGATTTAGGTGGGACAGTCACGAATTGACGCCACTGTGCCGCCATTCCACCAGTCGGCACGTTTATCCCCAGACAAGTTGGGAGGTACGCAGCAATTTTAGGAGTTTGTTAGAGGAGGGGAATTGGAGACAGCCTAATGCTTCAGAAGCGCTTAGCACGGCCCCAGAGACCGTCACACGCCCCTCAGCCTGGCATGACCACTCCGTGTTGTGATTACCGCTGTATGTGTATGTTTGTATGTATACAAATGGTTATAGATAGTTGTCATACCAACTGCTGCTTGATCCACAGTTCTTCTGCCTCCACTTGCTTGCTCTCCCCCAGTTGTTTCCACAGGGTCTCAAGCTCATCATTATTTGACCTGGATAGACAAGTAGAGAATACATTCTTATTTACCTGCTTATTTAATGTACACCAATACCAGACAAACAGCCAGGCATACTCCGATCTGTGAGCAACAGGAAAAGGGATCCCTGGCTACAAATAACTATCAGTTACAGGTTGTGAGTGTGACAACTACGGGGGGAGGGCCCTTGACAACACCACTAGAACTTTGGAAAAAAAAATCCCACCCCGACCATAATAAGGGATTTCCTGTTTCAGCCGTTACAGGCATCACAGGACGCACCAGATTGGGTGAGTGCAGGTACGTTTCATTTTTTTCTTTTATTATAATATAATATTAGCTTTTTGTGGCGTTATCCTTTAATGTCTGCTGATAATACAAATGTTTCCCCTTTGCGATAAGATGATAGCAGGGTTCAGAAACAGCACGTAATAGAAATCATCTCTGTAAAGAGCGAATGTTTACATTTAAATAGTCACATTCAATGCATTTTAAAATGTGCAACATAAAATAAAACAAATATTTAAAATTACATACAGGAAAGGAGAATCTACACTGGGCAGTGGGCTATATATTATTATAGGGGAGAGGACAGGTCACTGCCTCCTACAACTTCCACAAAATCATCTCATGAAATACTCTGTGCTGCTGGGGCACCTGCTCATTCCACTATATAACTCTCAGTCTGTGGCTTCCTGCTGCCTCCATTCCCATCTACACATCATGTCACTGCCCTTGTCACATGCAGCCCTGTCCTCACTAACACATCACTCATCTCCTGATATACTCTGTGCTGCTGGGGCACCTGCTCATTCCACTATACAACTCTCAGTCTGTGGCTTCCTGCTGCCTCCATTACCCATCCACACATCATGTCACTGCCCCTGTCACATGCAGCCGTCCTCACTAACACATCACTCATCTCCTGATATACTCTGTGCTGTGCTCTAAACATTAACAGGTTCTCTCATACTTGTCACATGCACCTTCACAATTATACCTCACCTCATAACTCCTGTAAACAGCGTCCAAATGACAGACCTATCAAAAACACTGCTATGTGTTTGACCTTCTCGCTCTCTCTGAGCTGCCTCTCTGCACTGTCCCTGGGCAGTGTGGTCACTCACTATGATGTCAAGTGCGTGATGTCACAGTGCGTGATGTCACCAGGGCATGTTGAAAGAGGCAGACCTGATAAAATAAGGACACTGCTGTGGCAGATTATAATGGGGGGTGTTTAGGAGCTGCCCATCCAAGCTCAGTTGTGTAAGAATGACCTTGGAGTGTGGAGCTCAGCCCATGTTCCAATAAACATGGGGATATGTTCTTAATGTGGGCAGCACGGTGGCTTAGTGGTTAGCACTTCTGCCTCACAGTTCTGGGGTCCAATGGGGCAGGGACTGATGTGAATGAGTTCTCTGTACATTGCTGCGGAATCAGTGGCGCTATATAAATAAATGGTGATGATGATGATGAATGTTCATTGTTGAATATATGGAATATATATCATAGGTGAAGGGGTTGCTGTATTTCCTGATGACAATGAAGGTTCAGGAAGGGCCCACAGTACATATGAAAATCAGAGTGAGACACATGGAGTGGGGTGACGTTATCTCCACCCAGAGCCCACAGGGTTTAATCCACCACATTAGAGAACTCTATATGGGCCCATCTCCATAGGGAAAGGACAACTATGGCCTTACCCAATGCAGTTCCTGGTTATGTAGGACAGTCCCCACCAGAGTCATGGCTGGGTAGATAGGGTGGGTCAGTAAGTTTTATGATGAGGAAAGCAGAAGGAATGATTATCAATGATTGGGGAGCGGGGATGTCTGACAATAAACATCATTTACAAACTGCAGACTATGTGGGGTGTAATACATTTCCATTTGTCCCCCTTCACATAAGAACACTCCTACACTACGCGATTTATTACGGGTTTTGGAACTGCCCCAATAAAGGCACTTTTTCAGGTATACAGATTCACCTGTGTATGGTGGAGAGAGAAACATCCAAACTTGTAACACTTTACTACATCCCCCCTTATTAATTTCCACTACTTTTACATCCTTCTAATATCCTGCTCTGTTATCCTTCTATATAATGTCAGACATTGCTGATTTTTCTACCTCGCTTCTAGCAGACCCGGGGGCAGCTTGATGCTGGATTTCATTCCTTCTGGCAGAGGCAGCTTACTGGGGAAAACAGATGCTTATTAATGATAATAATCATGAAAACGTGTTCTCACCATTAATGTAAATGGCCCTGGTTGGGAACTGAACTCATGAGCCCAGTGCTGACCCACCGCGCTGACCCGCTATCAGCCATCTCTTAAAGTATCGGATACACTACGGACATTTATTTACCAGAACACATCAGTAATGGGATGGAAATGCTGTACTCCGCCTAGTTTACATTTTTATGAATGTCACATTCACATGCAGATAAGAGTATCTCATAGGTGTTTGGGGGATGTACTGTGTATTAAACTGCATACCATTGATTTAACTTAACAGCTAAAACCTTATTTATAATATAATCACACTGACAACAACTTGATTTTGGTAAAAAAACAGGTCCCAGTTTTTTAAATAATAAAAGTATGGTGGCGGCGGGAGCAATCAGCCCGGGCTTACAAGGACGTGCCCCCATAAAGCAGGACGAGGGGTCCCCCACACAAAGGGACCAAGAGCCAGGGTGATTTGAAGGGGTAGTGACATGCGGCCAATCAGCGATACCATCGTGTGAATTAGCCGCTGATTCATCATCATCATCATCATCATCATCTATTTATATAGCGCCATTGATTCCGCAGCGCTGTACAGAGAACTCATTCACATCAGTCCCTGCCCCATTGGAGCTTACAGTCTAAATTTCTTAAGACACACACAGAGACTAGGGACAATTTTGATAGCAGCCAATTAACCTACTAGTATCTTTTTGGAATATGGGAGGAAACCGGAGCACCCGGAGGAAACCCACGCAAACATGGGGAGAACATACAAACTTCTCACAGATAAGGCCATGGTCAGGAATTGAACTCATGATCCCAGCGCTGTGAGGCAGAAGTGCTAACCACTGAGCCACCGTGCTGCCCACAACTGATTGTAACATCTCCACATTACTTCAGTCTTAGAAGACAATACATTACATTGTCAATTAATTAGGTTTTCTTCTGTTACCAGGTGACCAAACAAACTCTGGTAGCAGCCCCATCACGGTAGTCCCATTGTCTCTTTGGACCTCTGTCTCTCAAGCTGACCGCGTTAGCCTGCATAGCTGTCCAGGAAGATGAGGGGGTCGGGCGAGTGGAGAGTGTCGCAGGCCCCCCTGCAAAACCACAACAAACAGAATCAGGTAATTACCCTTATTGTGTACAATATAGAATATAACACCACTAGACTTGTGTATATTCCTGTACCATTGTTCACTCTCTACCCTTGTTTTCTTTTCCAGGATTAAATGGATAACTCCAAATCAATTTGGTTTAAGATATTTTATTCACTTTTTCTTAGATGCGGAGCCACCACCCAGTGTGAGTGACCAGTCACAGGAGCAGGAGGAGGAGCTGTGAGAGATCCCGCCCTCCTCACCGCCTGCTGGTCCTGCACATTGTCCATCTGTGCGGTCACTGGAAGCCATAGATAAATGGGACCAGATCACCAAAGAGCTCCTAATAACCATCAATCGCAGCCTTCGGTAGACGAAGCACCAGGAAGGAGTGCCAATTAACACGGAGAAGAAGGGCCTGATGGAGAGCATTTTGAACGCTATAAATGGGGTTGGCCAATCCCTGCAGCCATACTGAATCGGCTGCTCGCCGTGGTTCCCCACATGTGACCCCAGTGAGCCTGAGCCTAAGGAAGCAGAGGACTCAGGACCTGGCTCTGCTCCTACAGCCCCCAGAGCTCGGGAGGCACCGAGACAGGTGCGGGGTCCCTGAGGGGATAAGGCACAGATAGCTGAAATAACAGCAACATATTGCAAAAAATATATAAAAAATTATAAACTGCAAAACCTGGATGTGTTTCACTCTCTTAACCATAACCTCCTAATGACATATACAAGCTTACTTAACTTATCTAATAATATAGACACTGAGACATATGAAAGTGGCTAAAGAAGGTCCCAGTTTATTAATTTTTAAATAAATGGTGGTGAAAGTGAACTGTGAGGCAGCTAAATCAAACTGATATTTGGAACCAAGCGTGGATGGCTGACGGCCTACTCCACGTAACCGGGACACATCCTAAACTGCCTGGCCAACGCTAATTCTGACGCAAGAGTGACTAAACCCAATATCGACTACGCAATGGGCGCCCTCAGATGTGGACCAAGGGATCCTCATCAAAAAGGACCGCGTCACGTTCCTCGATGGGGGTAGCAACTGTGGTCAAACAGCAATAATGTGGTGGTCGAGTACTGATGGGAATCCTTCCCTTACCTTGTCCTCCAGACACGAGTCAGGTTCTTTTCTGTTCGGATATCTGGTGGTCAGGAGATAAATACTTCAATGAAAGGGACAAGGATTGGTCAAACAACTTGGGTTTATTGAGAATGCAGTAAGGATAGTTTCGGTAAGACACCGCGCCAATGACCCCTTCAGCTCAATAGTAATGACAAAATAATGCGTCTGATCAGCATAGAGCACAATAGCATTTAACATATAACATACACCTGGTGAGTATAAGGCAGAATAACGATAACATCTTCAAAGCACATTGTCTAATAAGGCACACTGGTAATCACAGTTACTACATTCACGTTAACAATATCTGACTGGTGATGATGCAAAATCTATCAATAATAACCCATCAAGACTCTTACGGTCACTAGAGGGCTATTTATTATTCAGGTGTTTGGGGTACCGTGCTATTCCCTATGGGTCAGGCGCCCCACTTTTAGCATCTACTGCTGAGTTAACTTGAATTGCAGCGGTACCACTAACACTGAATATCACACCTTCAATATTAATAAATCAATTCTTAGGTAAATCACATAACATTAACATCATCTAAAACATTTGGTGCACCAATATTATCCCCGGTAACGTTACCATATTTTCCACTGAGTCCTGGGCTGACCTGTACACACAAATTTGGTAGTGTTCCAATGTCCTGCAGAGGTTTCCATCAAGGGTTAAGTATTATAGTAGAAAGCAGGGCTGTTGCTCATTTCAGCCACAAGATGGCGCTGTTCTCTCAACAGTCAATGAATCTCTATCAGCACATGTGCTCTGCAACAGGGCAGGTGTCTAGATATCAGCACACACACAGGATATAGCTGAAACGACCGTCTTAATTGTTCCCTGCAGCCTGTGTAAAGGTATGATCTGGGGGAAAAGCTCTCACAATCCTTCCTTGTACAAGAATGCAATGTCAGTTTTGGATAGATTCTCTCATCACTCTTCCCTCTGACACTGGGATGTGTGCAGTACACTGCAGGCTAGGGTTTTACCTTGAGACGGTTCTGCAGTTAGTGGAGACTGTCTTTGGCACCCCGCTGCGTGTCCCCAGCTGTTCTCCTTCCGCTTTGCTGGCAATGTCACAGTTCTGGCAGCAGCTCACTCTTGTCTCTGCTCGGCTGCACGTCCTCGCCCTTGTTCCTTCTACCATGCTGCTCTCTTCTTCTCCTCCTTCCTGCACATCCTCTTCCTGTTACTCCCCCAGCCAATCAGGGCCTTCATCCTCCTCCTGTAATTTGGGGCACAAGATTTCAGGAGCACAATTAACCCCTTGTATCCCTGCATTTTAAAAGCGTTTATGCACTCCTCTGTGCTGTTCAACAGGGCTTTGGGGTACCACAATAACACTGTAACGATCAGCCACTGCCCACAGTGACTTCCTACCAACTGTGCCTGCTCTGTGGCGTGGGGAAGAACCAGATTAAAACTCATACGCCACGGAAGCAGGGAGGTCTATAAAGGGCATGGCTGGGTGGGATCTTGAGCAGTGAATGAGAAAGGGCATGTGACATGCTAGGACTTATATAGACAGATCTCCAGGCACTCCCCTTCCTTCCTCATTGGTCGGCCTGGGATGTGGCATCTTACTTGCAGGTAAGGTAACCTCACTTACTGCCACATATATATGCGTCTAAGTGCTTTCATCCATATGAGACTCTATTGTTATTATTGACATTCTATGTTTCTTTCTCCATTAATCCTACATAGATGACAACAGAGTACAGGTTGTTCATAGTCATGATGGGCAACATGTTCAGATGAGTAGATAAAATATATTCTGCATAGTGAAACGTGTGTTGAGTCCATTGTGAAATTTTTTTTGTTAAAGAATCTGCTATAAACACATAGCAGCCACATTCTCCTGCAGCGTGTATACATCATGGACTAAAAGTATCATTCCAAATTTCAATGGTTTAGGCCATCAATTCCTATATATCTGTGTGCAAGGATAGAATTGGACAATGTGCATTATTTTTAGTTTGTTTAGTTGAGCTTTAGTTTTATATATTTAGATTATACTTACAGCTGAAGTGTTGCTGAATCACATAATAATCGTCCGTTTCTGCAAGAAGCTCCTATATGTCAGGAGACAGAACATTTCTTTTTTTTTAAAAAAAAGTAGTAATAAAAATGATATTAATAAAAAAGAACATAGAAAATATTTAGCATAATATATAAATCATATCCAGCCAGGGTACCACTGACACAGGCGGGATGGATACCATCTACATGTCGGAGCAGAAATCGACATTCGGCAGATCAGGCAATGTTTTTCCAGTCTTCAAATGTCCAGTTTTGGTGAGCCTGTGCTGCTGTAGTCCATAGTTTCCTGCCCTTATAATGAGGTTCCCATTAAACAACGTAAATGAAAATCTTAAAACACAAAAAGGTGTCACATGTAAAATAGACAGTCCCAACATCTCCTGACTTTATGATTTATTTAAGGCTAAAACGAGTAATATTTTAGAGAGATAACGAAAGTTATATCTAATAAAAGGGATATTTGTAAAGTGTTAGGAGTAGGGACGTGACAGTACACTTTTGCACGGCGCTCGCCCTTCTAGTTTGCGGAGGTGTCTTCAAAGACCGTAAAACAGACATGCAAATTGCACTTTGTAGAGCACTGAACAGGCCATATAATCGGACAAGTGCAAAACCAAAGTGGTATTTGGTGTGCTCCGGCACACAATGTGACTGAGGTCCAGTGTGTGTAAGAGATGGGTACACTGTGGAATATGAGTTTCTATTAGATGGCATGAAATGAATGTAACTAATTAGGAGCGTCTGCATAGCAGAACAGCAATCAGTACAGACTTCATGTATATTGGTGTCATTTATCTGCAACTGCTGATAATCTAATTATCCTTTAATCCATACTTGCCAACTCTCCCAAATGTCCGGGAGACTCTCAAAATTTGGGTCGGTCTCACGGACTACCGGGAGAGCAAGTCTCCTGCATCCCGCAACTGCCTAGCATAAATGGCGCGTTTTGCTGTGAATCGCGTCATTTTAACCCCAGCATTTCCGTCGCAGGGGCGGGGCCAAAATGACGTGTTTGGCCCCCTCCCGTCCTCTAGTCACACCCCTCTCCCGGACTACACTTGCTGAAAGTAGGCAAGTATGCTGTAATCTCTGATGTAAGTGCATTACAACATTGATGTTTTGTTAAACTGCATTATTACAGGTGTAATACGCAGCTTACTGTGTTTTCCCCTCTAAGATCCACATTATTTTCTGGGTAGAAAATATACTGAAAAGTTAATGTCCTCTGAATATTTTTATAAATACTCCCATCCTCTCGCTGGTCAATTTCTTGCCCATTTGTTTTCCAATTCTTGGTCCCTGTCCTGATATAATGACATTTATTGAAGATTGGGGGGTACATAGGGGGAGGCAAACTGGGGCAGCTGTCACAGGCAGCAATATTTAGGGGGCAATAGAACAAAAATTATTATTATTTTCAAAATGCCAACTTTCTTGGTGCAGATATAAAATATAAATGGTATTTACTTTGGTAGCTCTAATAATCTAATAATGCTTAAAATGAAAATATTTGTCTTTTATAATGTACACAAATCATATATAAATGTTTATAGTAGACGTCTTCCTTAACATTAATGAATTAATTTAACACAGGGAACCGCAGTTGGGGGCAGACTATTCTGTAGCAGGTGAAATGGGTGTCGGATGGTTTGTGAAAATGTGAGTTAGATAAATATACTATATTTTAGTTTCCAGCCATCACCTCTTGATTCACAATGGGCAAATTGGAGGTTCGGTGGCAGAAATGCAGCTCTGGAACCACAGTGGTTTTTGCAGCCGCAGTCTCAATTAATGTTATAGGTTTGCAGGGCAGAACGGTCACATTTATAGAGGAAATGACATCTGCACACAACGGGGAGGCGTTTGGTGGAGTCAGGGCACAAGAACAACTTTACTGTATATTGCCTACGTGTGCTCGCCCATTCCCCACCCTGTTCACTCCCCTAAATCGGTGGCTGTAGTAAGTGTCTTTGCACTCAGAGGTGACTTGGACGTGGCTGCGTTCTATTGCGTACCGTCCGGATCTGGGCAAGCACAGGGTATTTTCTGCTGACGATAGCACCCATGACTCAAACCTAAGGTGTGCATTGAATGAGGCTCCTGATTGGACCTGAATCACAGCTATCAATTTAGATGCTTCATTTTTATCCACATTACTGACCATAGGAGATGGAATACCCTGGACAACTGCATTCCTCTGTACTGAAAACAGTCTTCCTTCCCAAGCTTCACTTCCAGAACCCAAGTCCCCTGGAATCTGCCATAATCCACAGACTAGACTAGCTTTAGAGAGTCGCAGACATATGCTCACATTGAAACAGTGTAATAGTCACAAACAGTCTGGGGTATCTGCAGTATGCATGACCAGTATCCTTGAAGAAGAGGGGCAAGTGTGGCATTTGGAGGAGGGATTTGAAATGTAAATGGTGTCGTAAAATGATCACAAGGGAAAACACATGATTTTCATTTTTCCTATTTTGCCATCTCTTTTTGGCTATTAAAAGTATTTACCACTTTTAGATTTTTACACATTTTACTTTCTAACATCATAGAATCATAATGGATTTATCCCAGAATCCCTCCCACTGATAAAAACATAACAGTCCACAATGCCGAAACAAAATAGCTAAACATTTTTCTTAAGTAATTACAAATATAAAACAGACAACGATTGCTTGTTCATTTTGCCCAAGTAAACCCTGCTGTAATTAGTTGTCTTCAGAGGTCACATAAGTAATTGGATCCCACCTGTGTACAATTAGTGTTTCACATAATCTGAAAATAAACACACGTGTCTGTGAGAGGTCCTACAGTTGGTCAAAGCTTCATCATGAAGTTCAAAGAAAATTCAAATATAACATGTTAATGATCAGCACTCGTCAGAAGAAGGTTATAATGAGATTTCCAAACTGTTTACCATCCCCCAGAGCACTATCACATCCATCATAAAGAAATTAAGATAATGTGGCACAACTGTGAATTTGTCTAGAACAAAACTGAATATCCCTCCGAGAAGGGTACTTGTCAGGGTACCCACCAAGAGGAGCCTGGCAGCTCTGTCAGTTTAGCTTTCCATTGCAGAGATGATAGAAACTATCCATAGGACAACAGTAGCCTGGCTACATGAAATCTTACCTAGAATTTGTCTGAAAGCATGGGAAAGATCTTTATACCAAGTGGAGAAAGATTATCTGTCCTGATGAGACCAAGATTGAACGTTTGGCTTCAATGCTAGGCAGAAATCTAACGCAGCACGTGATTCCAAAAGAATGATCCCTACATTGAATCATGCTGGTGGTATAATGTTATGGAATTTTTCATCTGCATCAAGAACTGGAAAACTTGATAAAATCGATGGCAAAATGAGTGGACTAAGATGTAGCCAAATCTTGCAGGAAAACCTGCTGCAGTCAACAGCAGGTCAGTGAGCCGAAGCGTACAGCAAATGCCACATTGGAGTGGCTTAAATACCGAGCAAATCATTGTTCCAGAGTATCCCGGTCAAAGCTAAGTCACATTCCCAATCTGTGGAATGGTTTGAAAATTTCCCACCAAGGGTCCTCTTGTAACCGAAAATGGCAAAGCAGAATTGGCGAAAATTGCAGTTTCTTGGTGTGCAAAGCAGGTAGAAGATTGCCCAAATATACTCACGGCTTTAATTCCTGCTAAATGAGTTTCTACCAAGTATAAAAATAAGGGTGTGAATATATATGTAACCAGTCATTTTTTTGCAATTATTTAAACTAAAGCTTTAGAGATGTATTTTATATTTGTCAAATGTCTTTAGATCAGTGTTAAGAATTACCATATAAATTAATTTAGATTATATAATATAAGAGAAGAAAATAAAATAAAATGGGAAGAGTGGGGGAGGGGGTGAACACTTTTATATAACACTGTATATAACAGACACACATGGATGGTATATATGGATCCTGATTAGTATAATTTACAAACAACATTATAAAATAAATATACAATTTTCACTCTGCATCTTTTGAACAATGTTTCATGATTTGGGGGGATTTCGATCATCTGTAATAACTCCCCAATGAAGAGCAATTACCGGCACAGACTTGCTAAAGCTCCTAGCAATAAAACGAGTTCGAAATGTTTTTGTTCCACCTCAACTCTCATAGTGCATCGATTTCTGGCCACAGGAAACGTATAAATGATGTGACAGTAAAAGCTACTTAAATAGAGAAGGTTGGTTCTCCCAGGTTTTGTAAGTTACTCAGTATTGTTTAATCGGAAACATATGAAAAAGGGTCGACGCTTGATGTTCCCCTTTGGAAAGTAGCATGGATGAAAGAAAACACCTCTTGTCTGGTCAACCACGTTATTAAGTACAGTCTATCGTTATACAGCGATCTACATTACAATGAAAGCATTGGCTAAACATACACTAGGAGGTCTTGATGAAGTTTGATTTCACATGATTGCCCTTTTGTGCATATAATTTACATATAAAACTGTTCTCTCTGTACTGTTAGCCATTATGATATCATGGGAAAAATGGGGAAGGGATGACAGGAAAAACCGCTCCGCACAAGATAGTACCCTACCTCACTAATGAGTATATATTGTTATGTGAGGGGGTGCTAAGGTCATATATATGAACATATAATCCAAAAAGAAAGGGAAAAAAAGGGTGATGACCTAAACAAGCACTCCAGGTACATACAAATAATCAATTAATACATATTGTTTTTATTGGTATGCATTAAAAATGGTACATATAGATACACCACACAGATAAAAAAGCGAAATATAAAAAGAATGTAGTGTTGAAAAGTATAGAATTAAAAATGAATGGACCCTGGGATGGAGCCGATCAGAATCCGTATAACATTCCCAAAGGGAAAGTCACTGATATAGGATCTCTTGTGGGAGTATACACAACACAAATAGAGTGGTAAACGATGTGCACATTCTGCATGGTAACAGTGTGTCACTTGTATAGCACTTGATATTTTGTGTTGTGTTTAGTGTGAGCTATAGATGGCAGTATTGCCTAATTTGTTCCTCAATTGATCCAATAATGAGTTATCCTTCAGAGTGCCGTGCACCTTAATACATACTAGAGATTCTTTAAACACGAGCCCTGTGTAGTATATCAAGGAATTGGCAAGTATATAGTAGCTTGTGTTCTCATACATATGCGCCTACTTAGGCTATGACTCTAGTTGTTACTCAGTGACTCGTGTATAACGGATGATCTCTATAGTACTGGTCTTCTAAAGGGCCACTTTTGTGTATTTATTCCTGTATTGACATAGGTTGCTGTCACCAAATTCATACATCAAGAGTCATCTAGATATTTGTTAGAAACTGACATAATGGTTGAGGTAAGTATAGTAGAATTACATAAAATGAAAAAAACCAAAATAAATATAAACTAGTGAGTAGTATGATTGAATGTCACAATCATATGTGTATATTCATTTCTATCAAAATTATATCCACTGTGAAAAAATGTGAGTATCGATTATGGAAAAAAATGTTAAAACAAACTACGTGTTAGTTGTTATTTTATATTTATTTCCTATATTATATATCTTTCTTAAATTATTTATTTGTATTTTTTAATTTTTTTAAATTTCTATACTTTTTTATATATATCTTTTCTCTCATCTCCTATATTTTTTGCTTTTTGGAATTGTTATTCATTTATTTATTTCTCACTTCTTATTTTTTTTTTTTTTTTATATTGTTTATTTTCTGTTGTTTATCATTTATTATTTTTCATATTTTATTTTCTGTTTTTTATTTTTTTATTATATTATTTTTTTATTATTATTTTATATTTTTGTATTTTTTTATATTTTTCCATTTATTTATTTTCTTACTTTTTTATATTCTTTATTCTTTTAGATTTTTATAGATTTTTATTCTCCATTTATTTTCCCATATATTATTTTTATGTTACTAATTTGTGATTATTAGTGTATTTGATATATCCATCTAATAGAATTAATCAAATGTAAAGTGTGAATATAGATATCTCAGATGTGCATGTGAACCTGAATATCTAATAATTATGTATAAAGCCTTGTGTGTAATATAATAAGGCAAATGTGCAAAAAATGGGAAACAGTTATATTAGATACTATGACCCACTAAAGTGTATAAATATATCCAAGTTGATTAAGGACCAATACTATTGGTCAGGTGAAAAAAAAGGAACAAATAAATTCAAAAACAAATATAAAGAGTGAGAATATATATATATATATGTATATTAGGGTCTGTGCTAGAGTAAGTAGGTTTCTATGATGGAATTAGTCATCAAATTCAATTGACCATGGGTACATTACCAATGTACTATCGCAAATTGCCCTCAGGTAATTCATATATATCACAAAGAGTTCAATAGTGAGTATATGGCAGAGATATTCAATATGGGATATATAAAGAAGAATAATAATAAACAAATGAAAAAGCAAACAGAAAAACAAAAATAACAAAATTATTAGTATTAGAACGAATATAAACCGGACCTAAATTGTGATAGATCGTTGATACAACAAATATCATGAACTTGAAATAGGCCATTAGGATATTATGACTTGTTCTCATTATTCGGTAAGTATGTTATTGTTATTGTAATCAAAAAGTATGTTCTCAAGATGAAATTCAGTATCCATTATGAAATGAATATGTTACCTCATAAGATACAGATGCATTAGTAGTGGCATTGCTTGCTCCTACAGAAAACTAGCATAACTAGTATTCTCATTTAGGTCAAATGGCATTATAGAATTCAATAAGAAAATCCATCGGCTCTCCCTCTGTAGGAGCTGTTTGATAACATCACCCCCTCTGATACCCATCTTAATTTGTTCGATCCTAAAAGCTTTCATGTCATGGGGATTTCCTCCATGTTTATGGAGGAAGTGGCGTGCCACTGATGTCAGTTGTTTAAATGTATCTTTATCTGTGGGTGCATTCCTGATTGAACCAATGTGTTCTAATAGTCTGTTTTTTAACATTCTGCTAGTCGTGCCTACGTAGATCAAATTACAAGGACATGTAAGAACGTATATCACACATTTGGTAGTGCAGTTAATAAACTGTTTAATTTGATGTTTATTCCCATATCTGTCAGAAATGTCTCTGGTTCTTTCCATATAAGAGCATGTCTTACAATGACCACATTTATGGGATCCTTTAACTGATAGAATTAGGGTACCCATCGAAAAGTGACTTCTCACCAATTTGTCACCTAGATTAGGTTTTCTACGCCAGCTAAAATCAGGTCTTGGCCCCAAATTTTTAGAAAAATCCATATCTGATAGGAGAATAGGACAATGTTGTTGTACAATGTTTTATATCTCCTTCCATTCATGGCAAAAGTTGCCTACAATTCTAATTTTCTTGTCATTCTTGGATTTGATCTTACCATACATCAATTTACTCCTATCTTTAATATTAACCTGATTAAAGGCTCTTTTAATGAGTCTCTTACTTTAGCTTCGTTGCACAAGTCTCATACTTAATTCTACAGATTTTTGCTTAAAATCAGAGGGTTTGGAGCAATTGCGTTTTAGTCTCAAAAATTCTCCCTTGGGTATGTTGTTTATTACAGGTGGGAAATGGGAACTTTCGCTATGTAATATACTGTTGGTCGCTGTTTTCTTGCGGAATAGGTCGGTAACAATTCTACCATCTGGCATTTTCCAGATAGTCGGGTCTAAGAAATTGACATGCTTCTGGTGCATTTCATATGTTAGATGTAAGTTGTTTAGGTTGTTGTTAAGAGTTTCTACGAACTCTACAAACATTTCTTGCTTGCCATTCCACATAATAAGTATGTCGCCGATATAGCGCATCCAAACAGTTATATTATCAGTATATCTGTTCAGTTGGTCACAGAAAACTGTCTCCCTCTCCCACCTGCCCAAGTAGAGATTGGCAAAAGTGGGGGCACAAGCCGCCCCCATTGCCGTCCCTTGTAACTGTAGGTAAAATCTGTTGTCAAAAACGAAAAAGTTTCTCTTCAGTATAAATTCAAGGAGTTCGATCAAAAAGAGGCTAAATGTGGGGTTGTCATTGACCTGTAAGAAGAATTTGACAGCATCAATACCCACTTCATGTTGGATGCTGGTATAAAGTGACTCTACATCCATTGTGATGAGCCAAACATCTTGTTTCAAGGTGATACCATCTAAAAGCTTAAGGATGTCTGTAGTGTCTCTTACGTAAGAGGGTAAGGAAGTGACATAATCACGCAAATGTAAATCAATGAAAATGCTTGCTTGTTTGTTCAAGCCTCCTATACCCGAAAGAATTGGTCTTCCGGGTGGTTTAATGGCATTTTTATGAATTTTAGGCAATAAGTATATTGTTGGTATTTTAGGATTGTCAATGCTTAAAAATTCAAATTCTGATTTCAAAATCACTCCACTTACAAAAGCTCTTTTGATCATTCGATCATATATAGATTTGAAATCATTCAGAGGATTAGAAAAGAGTATTTTGTAGCATTGTTTATCTCCTAGTTGTTTCTGCATTTCTTCCTTATACAAAGTAATAGGCCAAATCACTACATTCCCACCCTTATCAGATGGTTTGATAACAACATCTTGCCAAGATTGAATCTCTTGAATGGCTCGTCTTTCATCTCTTCTCAAATTGTCCCATTTTCTATTTCTATTCTTCATGGATTTGAGTTTTAAGGTATCTAGATCGCGTGATACCATATTCTCAAAAACTTTTATTTGTGGACTAATATTGTCATGGGGACAAAAAGTGGATCTTTTTTTACATGTAGGTCTAAAGGTTTGGCTAGATGTAATTTCCCTGCCAGTTTGTTCCTCTAAGAGATATTCTAAAGCAGACAAAGCTGTGTTATCTTCCTCCTCCAGATTCACATCCCTTGTTGGTATTACCGGATTTATACTAGTATCCACTTCTTCTGAAATAGATATTGGGATACTGAAAAATCTATCAGTATCTTCTCTGGTACCCACGGAGGCATTTGCACTGGTTTCTTGCAAATTAATAGGCTCATTTTTACTAAAGAATTTATTCAAACGTAGTTTCCTTGTGAAGAGGTGGAGGTCTTTTTCCCATCTAAAGCGATCAAAATTGTTCACTGGTGAGAACGTTAGACCATAACTTAATAATCTTATATGTGACTCATTTAAAATTCTATCTGACAAGTTGATTATCCGTAGGGAATCATTTATTTGCCCCTGTATTTTCTGTTGTATTGATAATTGTCCTTCCAGGGAGTTCGTGAGCGGTCGCGTAGATTTCTTGTGTCCCCTCCTAATACGTTTGTTCCACCGGTTTCCTCCCCTAAAGGTCTCTGAGTTTCCCCTAAAAAAGTATTCTTGTTGGTATTTCTCCTGGTTCTAGATTGAGTTCTCCTCCTATTGAAAGGGTTATCATTATCATTATCTGAAGATTCTAATTCTGATGATTCAGGACTAATGGATATATTTCGTCCTGTTTTGGCAGTGGGATAATGTTTCCATTTAAAGATGCGACCATTCGCATAATTTCTTTGATCGCGATTAAATTTGGATTTTTTTCCTTTCAATAAGGTTATCCTCAAGTCGATTCAAATCCTGTTTGTATCTTTCATATGTCTTCTGAAATAAGTCTGTTGTTTCATATTCTTTCAATTTAAGACTAAGTTGTTCAATATCTCGTGAATATGATTCTAATAGAAGATTGTCATGCTTTAAAATAATTTGCATTAATTCCTTAGAGCATTTAAGAAGAGCCATTTCCCATTCTGACTTTAATTCCTTAGTGGCTAACTCATATGTCGGGAATATCTTAGGTCTCAAGCCACGTGGAGTGATCATTTCTTTTATATAATTTTCAGTGGTGGTTATATTCCACCATGTTTTACTTTGTTTATGCATTAGTGTTTTTAATTGGTTTAGATCTTCCAACCAGGGATCGTTATTAGAGCTGGTGTTAGCTATATCTTGATCAGAGAAAATGGATCCCAAATTGTCTTTCCACTTATCACACCTTTTGCTGAGATCTGCTCTTAAGTTAAACATTGCCATTATTAAGTTATACAGGTAAAGGTGGATTACTCGTAACTTGAGAACAAGAATTGGGAAGATACTTTAAAGAGGTGGATCACCTGTAAGGTAGGGGTATAACAACAGATGAAGCAATAGGTTAAAGCCTAATTCGTATATCAACCCAAAAGTTGGTCAGTGGCTATTTGCTGTCTTTATAGGTGATCAGTGTTGTCAGATAGAGAGTGAGGTATCTTATATCGTATGAGGATTGGTCGCCCAAAGTATTACAGTATACCCATGTATAGGTTTCTTGTATAATAATACAAGTGGTATATCAAAAAATTATTAGTCAAGGATTAAGTATAACAGACTAAGGGCTAGATTTACTAAGCTGCGGGTTTGAAAAAGTGGGGATGTTGCCTATAGCAACCAATCAGATTCTAGCTGTCATTTTGTAGAAAGTACTAAATAAATGAAAGCTAGAATCTGATTGGTTGCTATAGGCAACATCCCCACTTTTTCAAACCCGCAGCTTAGTAAATCTAGCCCTAAGTCTTTATTCACTATATAAGTTATCACATCTGTGCAGGAGCTAGAGTCTGAGTATAGACACTCAGTAGAACATATGATATCATGGGAAAAATGGGAAGGGATGACAGGAAAAACCGCTCCACACAAGATAGTACCCTACCTCACTAATGAGTATATATTGTTATGTGAGTGCCTGTTAGCCATTATGCAATGTGTTATTTTGTTATTATAATTATAACCGGGCTTGTTCATCAAAGGGTTTTCAGCTGACAGGAGTTGAACCCAGTGCGGTTTTCTGCTGCTGCAGCCCATGCATTTCCAGGCTCTACGCGCTGTGCAGTCAGACATGCCCCTCTGCCTACCACCGCTATAACACATTGGTTATTTGAGTTACTGACGCCTCCCTGTCAGCTTGAACCATTGCGCACCGTTCTCTGTAAACTCCAGAGGGGATCAGCACTTTCTGAGATGATCAAACCACCCGGTCTGGCATCAACAATCATTCCACGATCAAATTCACTTGGATCACTTTTCTTCCCCATTTTGGTGTTTGGTCTGAACAACAACTGAACCTTTTCAGCCTGTCTGCATGCTTTTATGATTGTGTTGCTGCCACATGATTGGCTGATTAGATATTTGCATTAACGAGCAGGTACACAGGTGCTTCTTGGCCTTTTGGCTAAGAGTAGGTGTACATGCCCATGGATGCAGTGGGGCTTAAAGACACCCCCTGTAGGCGATGGGCCGTCACCTGGTCCTCTGGCCAAGAGGCCGGCTGCCTGGAGCCCCAGTTGCTACATGCCCAAAAATGCATTGTGGAGAGAGAGGCACCTGTGCACAGAGTAAGGCCCTCTGCACCTTTAATTTTCAGGCAGCACCATTTTTTTTGCCCTAGCCTGTTGGCCGAGTGCAAGCATCATTTTTATATTTCCGTCCAAAAGGCTGGGGCCTTATGGCACTTATGTATTTATTTATTTATTTATTACACTTGGTACCAAGCACTTTTTTGATTATGTGTCTTTGTTTTTGCCACATTTGGTAGGGGTTTGGGTATAGGATCTTATGGGCGACCCTCTTTCCCCAAGTCATCTGAGGCTCCCTCCTTTTGGAGGGAGCCTTTTATGTCGGTGATATAAAGGAGCTTCAGCAAAGGAGGGACTGAAGATCTCCCTTTTTTTCCCTCTCTGGGGCCTTTTGTGATTCTGAGTCATGTACCTCGGAAATAAAAAAAAATAATAATTAAAAAAAGAGTAGGGTGGTATTGGTTCACATTATGAGAAGGGGTCTCCATGCTCATTGCCCCCCCCCCCCCCATTTGCTCTAGTGGGAGCCTGCTTCTAGCTGTAGCGCTGGTTAATGATTGGGGAGAGGAACTTCTTTAAAGGAATGTATATCTATATATTTAATTAGACATTGTAACAATAAATGACAGTATGAAAGAAACAGTACTAGACTCTGGTTCAAAAGGTTTAATGCAAACTCCTGAAGATGGTATGGATCTTCTGTGCGAGCTCCTGCAGATGGTATGGATCTTCTGTGCGAGCTCCTGCAGATGGTATGGATCTCCTGTGTGAGCTCCTGCAGATGGTATGGATCTCCTGTGCGAGCTCCTGCAGATGGTATGGATCTCCTGTGCGAGCTCCTGCAGATGGTATGGATCTCCTGTGCGAGCTCCTGCAGATGGTATGGATCTCCTGTGCGAGCTCCTGCAGATGGTATGGATCTCCTGTGCGAGCTCCTAAAGATGGTATGGATCTCCTGTGCGAGCTCCTGCAGATGGTATGGATCTCCTGTGCGAGCTCCTGCAGATGGTATGGATCTCCTATGCTGGTGCAGATGTTTTAGAGGGAGGTGCAGAAAGTATAGGGTGCTGGGTCTTCTACCTGGTTGGTCTGACTCACAGGTCCAGTTCTTACCTTAGTCATCTGATACGGTGTAGATGTCCTGCTGCACGGAAGCAGTGACCAACAGGAGAGGTCGTCACTCTCTGTAGAGATCCATACGTCCCAGCTGGAGCTGGAACGAATGGGTCTCTACAGAGAGCGACAACCTTTCCTGTTGGTCACTGCCTCCTTGCAGCAGGACATCTACACCGTATGGACTGGGGGACAAGGAGTAGACCAACCAGGTAGAGGAGCCTGCACCCTTTCTGCTGATGGGACAAGCTATTATATGGGAACTGGGCCCTCAACCTTGATAGCAAGGTAGGGCCTCAGGATAAGCTCCATAGTCTCCATCATCCCTCTTGTGCAGCTCCTGCAGTTGGTGGTAACGGGCACGTATGTCTGCAGGAGCACATAGAAGAGCAGGAGCAGAATGCCAGACAGGAGCAGCAGCTTGCAGGACCAGCGCATGAGATTGCATATGATGTTAAATAGCAATCTGAAAGAGAAACTATGTTATAGCGATGAACAGTTGCAATCATTTTGAAATAATAATAGGAGAATAATTTACCTCAGTCCTGCAATGCTGCTCCTTTTCTGCTCTTTACGTTTTACAACACTTTTCATCTGCAGTTGCCGCTCCTAAAGGAAAATCAGTGGTGGGATTATGAGGAGTACGACACAAGATCAGCCGCTGAAGTTAGGGAAGTCAGAGTTGGCCGGCCATGCTACGATATTGACCATTTGGTCCCATATTGCAGCAAGTTGCCCCAAAATGAACAGCACATTATTTGCTAATAATCCAATTGAAATCAACTAGTTAAATATCCTGCATGGTTAGGTGTGTCTGGTCATCACCCAACTGTACTAACAGACCCTAGTGTAAGCCAGAGGTAAACTGGCTGCTTGGCCAGAGTGCCTGGATCTTGGCCACAATTTTGTTGATGGTGGTCTTGCTGCAATGTACGCCCAGCTTAGAGAGCTTACAGCCTGTAGGGAAAAGAAAGAGAAGTCTTCCTCATGGTAATGACTGTAACCACCAGGTATCATGCTAATCACTGCCATTGCTGGCCTCCTGCTCCACGTCAATGCACTATACTAGTGAGAGCAGAGCCGTAACTAGGGTGGTGCGGGCGGTGCCGTCGCCCAGGGCGCAAGCCCCAAATGGGCGCAGCAGCCGCCCGCTACCTAGCTCTTTTGTCAGTGAAAAGAAAAGCCTTTGACTTCCGCAGTGGAACGCATGTGCGTTCCACAGACAGGAAGTTCGGCATTTGGAACACAAATGCCGAACTTCCTGTCTGTGGAACGCACATGCATTCCACTGCAGAAGTTAAAGGCACATCGCCGTATAGGACGGTAAATAATATTGTCTTTTGTTCTCTGTCAATTTCACGCCGTCTTCCTTTTGTAAAGGCTCATTTTTGGGTGTTTGGTCTTTTTAACAGTACAATTGTGCGCTTCTGACAAATGTACTCCATACTTTTATTCATCGTTGTCCGGCTGAATGGCAAGCATCGCGTGCAGTTCTTCCACAGTGTAGCCAAGTAAGCTATGGAGATACGTAGCGCTTTCCTGAAGTGTTGTGAATAATGTTGTTATCATAATAGTATCTCAGTCCACGAAGTTCACTTTAGGCTTATTTTTCCTTTTTCCCCACCTCTGTGCAAGCTGAAAATGAATTCATAGTCAGTCTCAGTCTCTCTCTCTCTCAGTCTCTCTCTCTCTCTCTCAGTCTCAGTCTCAGTCTCTCTCTCAGTCTCTCTCTCTCTCTCTCAGTCTCAGTCTCAGTCTCTCTCTCAGTCTCTCTCTCTCAGTCTCAGTCTCTCAGTCTCAGTCTCAGTCTCAGTCTCAGTCTCAGTCTCAGTCTCTCTCTCTATCTCAGTCTCTCTCTCCTATTTTTAATGAAAAAAAATAATTTAATCTTAATTATATCCTTTATAGGGGCCCTTGAAAATAAGCTCTAAAAATAAGCTCTAACAAGCTTTGTTTGTTATCCTATAGTAATGCTCCCTGCCCCACTGGGGCTTACAGTCCAAATTCCCTAACAGACAGACACATTCTTATGTGAGTATTAAGTGCATGAGATATTAGAATACCTTTCGCTATATATTTTTTGCATACTTTAAATGGTCATTAGGGCAGAGAGCCGGTTGTTAATTTATTTCAATTCCACCACTGTGTGTATGTATATATATATATATATATATATATATATATATATATATATTTGCAAATATGTGTAACAGAATTCTTTCAGTAAAGTGCTAGCCACACCCACACACTAGGTTGGCCACACCCACTTGTCAAATGCCACTCCCACATAGATGGGGGGCGCCGGTGCCCTGTCTCGCCCAGGGCACTAAAATGTCTAGTTACGGCACTGAGTGAGAGCTCTGGTGTGGTGCAGGAGACCTGGTGAGGTAGGGTCAGAGCACGTATGTTATTAGCACTGTCACGAACGCGCTCCCAGCTGCCGTGACGTTGGGGTGTTTGCTGTATGGGGTCACACACGATTTCAGCCCGCAGTCTCTCTCACCTATCACACAGGTTCTTAGACCTACGGAATCGCCCCCAAACACAGCGCTCTCACACCCCCAGACACTTCAGGTACAGCCACCACCTATTGGGTACGGGCAATAGGACCCCAATATACTATCCCACACTGGCACACAGGCTTCTAGTTCCACAAACTAGCAAGACTCCCACCAGCACACACAGGGTTAACTCTTCACACCTCCAGACTGTTACACAAATGTACATACAAGCACACACAGCTTGTTAATCAAATGTATCAACAAATCACACACTGGCATTCCAAGGGTTTACCTGGACGAGCAATCTCCTCTACAAAGGCTATGGATTATTTAGAGTATCAAGGACGCAACTTATTAAATTTTAGATTTAATATACAAAAGGTACAGGGCATTCAGATAAAAAGAAAAATAAGGAATAAACAAATAATAAATTTGACATAACAAGCAAAACAGTTTAAAATAAAAGAGATAACCTACAGAGCATTACTTACATATAATAATCTGTATGCCTGGGGCAGGCAGAAATAATGGACAGTCCTTCAATTAGATTGATCCCCAAAAGTCTGACAATTTGTTCCCTCAGAACACAGATTTTTAAGCAACCTCAAATGGGTGCGGCATTCACAGGGGCAGGGTTAATGCTAATCGGGGTTGTGTCCTGGGACACCTTTTCAAACCAAATTTACCTGTTGCCTGATTTATTAACCAATTCTACAATGTGATATATTTGTCCTGGACAGCGTTACATCGATCCAATCTTATCATTAACAAATCCCCTATGACTTTGTTTATATTTTCATATCAAACATGCCTAAGTACAGGGCATTCGCAGAGCTTCCACTCCTTTTCTTCATTTTTCTGTGGGGCAGAATTCTTAATTTAACATATGAGCTGCCCTTCCTCATGCTATTGAGGAATAGGTGGTTGATCTCTGCTTTTATTGATTTTAAGTGGCATATTTTAAAACGGAATTCTTTCTGTCTATACAGTATTACATATAGGCTATGTTATCCCCTGGCCTCATTGAGCCAGGCCACATGCTGAGCGGTACCTACAAGTCTATTCAAGTGTCACAAGCAAACAGTGCTATGTCCTGGAAGCTGCTAAAAGTGGCAGGCTTATCTCCTCACACTGGGATGTAAAAACCTCCAAACACCATTACATCAGACTCTGCGTCTTTTACTGTTACACTAGCTTATCAATGGATTCATTTGATACAACCTATTTACCCTGCAGTTATGAATTATCCCTTGTAAATAACTGCAAGCTCTCTAATTTACACCTAGGGGTTAGTTTGTGTTTATACTACCTATTGAAGGGAAGTAAATTAGCTAGGGAAATACATGATCAAATACAATGGATGTCTGATCTGCATATCTAAAGCTGGTCTCTGCACAAAGGGTTTACCTAACTCAATTACCTGTTCCTGGGCTCATTCGGTCACACCTTTGCATGAATACCTAAATTCACCTGATGTTCAATTCAGATAAAGATTTATTTGGGTCCTGACATCCAATATTCTATTTCAGCATATCAGATCTATGCTTTATCCTGACAAGCACACTGAGCGTCTTAGCTATCTGTCCCTCTCCTGGGATGGGAACCTTTCTTTCTGATAGAAGATGTTTAGTAGTAACAAAAGATGACCTGTGACAGAGGTGGCAGGTACAAATGTCTTACTGCTGACAGTAAATATGATGTCTGTTTATATAACATAGAGGAAGGGGCTGATGACATGGACTCACCAGTTCAGCCTTCACAATCTCTGCAGGATCTTCCGCAGCCTCCTCCACAGGTTTCATCCTGAAGAACCAGAAAATATTATTATTTAAACTTATGTCTTCTATTCACAAGAGTTACTGATACAGTCCATGGTCATAGTTCCTATCTGGAGGTTTCTCTTATACGATTTTTTTAATGTAGGATGAGCAACAATTTAACAGTATATAATAGATATTTCTGGAGTTATTAGAAAATTACAGACAGAGCCTGAATGCAATTAATAGAACAGTATAGACAGAGCCTGTCTGGAGTCACCAGTACAGGACTTAAAGACTTCCTGATATTTCTATTGCAGTATGGACAGCACTGATTATATACACAAATGTTCCTCTTTAGAACCGTATAGAATGTATGTGTACATGGAATAAACCATATAGATACTAACAGAGAAGGTGCTTCTGGCTGCGGCTGCCACTCCCGCAGGTTCCTGTTGATAATCTAGGGAAAGAGACACAGAGTGAAATAAATTATACACAACAAATCTTTAGGACAAGTTCCATGGGACTCGGATAAGTCGGCCACAGTCTGTCCCCGCAGGTTTTTACCAGGTTACTATACATTTTACAGCAGAATGAGAGAAAATAATTTAATGGAAAAATTAACAAATTGGTCTTAATAAAAAAAAATATATTTTGATTTGGTCTAGAAATTTGTCTTGAAGAGTTCATTTAGCAGCAACTTATATAGAACATGAAACAAGAACCCACTCTGATATTATGCAGGATTACAACCATAGAAATATCACTCTGGTCAGACATCCAGTATGATCTCTATATCTGATATATCAGATACTGGAACGTGGACCTATTGTGGGACAACCAATCCAGACTATGAAAAACGTTTCGCCGCTGATTACACAAAAACTTTAAGCGACAAGTCCCTGTCTGTGCTGTGACGCCCCGTCCTCCTTTATGCTTTATAATTTTTGCTGGTTTTCAGCAACTTGTTGTCACTGACTAATCCTAGTTTCCCCATTGGCCAAACTTAACTAAACGTATCCCGTGTTTTAGGTGGGTAATCACTGTCACCACCAAGCTCCATCACCAGCCTACCAGGAGCCGCTTACACTTCTCTGGGGGGTGTAGCTGCTGCAGCACCTCTTTGCTGGTTGCTAAAACCTTCTGACCGTTTACTTTGGATTGGTACTGCCGGGAAGATGAACGCAGGTAGACAGGAGATGGAATAAATGGTAAGTTGCTGGTCCCAGGACACAGCTGGATTTTATAGATGGAGCAGAATATCTCTCACCCAGACTGACATTATTTTGTCCCTGATGTCTAGCACCATCTACACTGGGCCCCCCAGATCTCTACTGGACCACTGGGTGAGTGGAATCCATAAGTGTTATACACAGAGGTGGATGTGGGGGTGTATATGGGGGTATCGCCATATCGCCACTTCTCCTACTGTTTATACATAAATACATTACACATTTACATGTCTGTACACTTTACACTGGGCACACATGTAATAAACACAATAAAATATTTCCGGCAGCAAAGCACCTGCTCCTCCATCCCGCCCGGCTATCAGTTACTACATACATGAGTCCATGTTATTTACTGGTCACACAGCTGTGTCATGTTCTCTCTGCACCTATGAACTGAGTGCCGTGTAAAATGTACCCTCAGCTCTGAAGTGACGGCACTACGGGTACTGTAAGCAAAGCCACCACCTGAGCGCCACCTCTTTATAGTAACTGTTATACTGTACCTCCTGCTCGGTGGCCAGCAGCCGCAGCCTGGTGAGCCTACTCTTCAGGAGATCATTTACCCTCATGTAGCTGCTGAGCTGCAATAGAGAGAGAATTACATTTAGATCTCAGTATATGAATACGTAGTGCACACCATATTGTATATTTGTGTAACACATTGTGTAGTGCCCTCTCCTCGCACAAAGGGGCTTATTTGCAGGGTACGGTTATGTTACTGCGCCGCTGTGTCCAAGTTTCTAGGAATCTTTCATTTGTAGATCTTATCTTACATTACAGTAATAAAGTGTGTGGACAAAGCTTCAGTTTTGGTCTTATGGGACACTTGCGAGGAGAGAGTGCACCACGGCTGTGACTATCATCACATTGGAATATTAAGTGATATAATGATGGACTGACCAGGCTTGATAGCAGCTCCTCCCGTGCCTCCAGTATATCACATTTTCTTTCCTGTTCAGGGGATAATGCAGGTATAAGGTCAGTTTTAGAGTGAGAGAGAGAAATAAGAGAGAGAGAGTGACAGAGGGTGAGAGAGAGAGAGAGAGACAGAGAGGGAGAGAGAGACAGATAAATGTATGTCACACTTTCTGTACTTTTATTTTTCAGTACAGACAGTGGGCATCACATTATTAATCCCGTCTATAATGTGAATAGTAGGAAACTGAATCTGTACCGTGAGTCAGTTTCCAGCCATTCGCATGGTGAGGGATATTAACCTTTTAGTGTCCCACTGCCACGCGGATGTCGGAGCAGGAACTGATGTGAACGTACACATGAAGATATAGCGTGGGATCATGCACAATGACATGTCACACACATGGTTCATAGTATCACAATGGCCATATTCCAATCATACCTCCCAGATGTCCTGATTTCGGCGGGACAGTCACGAATTGACGCCACTGTGCCGCCATTCCACCAGTCGGCACGTTTATCCCCAGACAAGTTGGGAGGTACGCAGCAATTTTAGGAGTTTGTTAGAGGAGGGGAATTGGAGACAGCCTAATGCTTCAGAAGCGCTTAGCACGGCCCCAGAGACCGTCACACGCCCCTCAGCCTGGCATGACCACTCCGTGTTGTGATTACCGCTGTACGTTTATGTTTGTATGTATACAAATGGTTATAGATAGTTGTCATACCAACTGCTGCTTGATCCACAGTTCTTCTGCCTCCACTTGCTTGCTCTCCCTCAGTTGTTTCCACAGGGTCTCAAGCTCATCATTATTCGACCTGGATAGACAAGTAGAGAATACATTCTTATTTACCTGCTTATTTAATGTACACCAATGCCAGACAAACAGCCAGGCATACTCCGATCTGTGAGCAACAGGAAAAGGGATCCCTGGCTACAAATAACTATCAGTTACAGGTTGTGAGTGTGACAACTACGGGGGGAGGGCCCTTGACAACACCACTAGAACTTTGGAAAAAAAAATCCCACCCCGACCATAATAAGGGATTTCCTGTTTCAGCCGTTACAGGCATCACAGGACGCACCAGATTGGGTGAGTGCAGGTACGTTTCATTTTTTTCTTTTATTATAATATAATATTAGCTTTTTGTGGCGTTATCCTTTAATGTCTGCTGATAATACAAATGTTTCCCCTTTGCGATAAGATGATAGCAGGGTTCAGAAACAGCACGTAATAGAAATCATCTCTGTAAAGAGCGAATGATGGAATATTTACATTTAAATAGTCACATTCAATGCATTTTAAAATGTGCAACATAAAATAAAACAAATATTTAAAATTACATACAGGAAAGGAGAATCTACACTGGGCAGTGGGCTATATATTATTATCGGGGAGAGGACAGGTCACTGCCTCCTACAACTTCCACAAAATCATCTCATGAAATACTCTGTGCTGCTGGGGCACCTGCTCATTCCACTATATAACTCTCAGTCTGTGGCTTCCTGCTGCCTCCATTCCCATCTACACATCATGTCACTGCCCTTGTCACATGCAGCCCTGTCCTCACTAACACATCACTCATCTCCTGATATACTCTGTGCTGCTGGGGCACCTGCTCATTCCACTATACAACTCTCAGTCTGTGGCTTCCTGCTGCCTCCATTACCCATCCACACATCATGTCACTGCCCCTGTCACATGCAGCCGTCCTCACTAACACATCACTCATCTCCTGATATACTCTGTGCTGTGCTCTAAACATTAACAGGTTCTCTTATACTTGTCACATGCACCTTCACAATTATACCTCACCTCATAACTCCTGTAAACAGCGTCCAAATGACAGACCTATCAAAAACACTGCTATGTGTTTGACTTCCTCGCTCTCTCTGAGCTGCCTCTCTGCACTGTCCCTGGGCAGTGTGGTCACTCACTATGATGTCAAGTGCGTGATGTCACAGTGCGTGATGTCACCAGGGCATGTTGAAAGAGGCAGACCTGATAAAATAAGGACACTGCTGTGGCAGATTATAATGGGGGGTGTTTAGGAGCTGCCCATCCAAGCTCAGTTGTGTAAGAATGACCTTGGAGTGTGGAGCTCAGCCCATGTTCCAATAAACATGGGGATATGTTCTTAATGTGGGCAGCACGGTGGCTTAGTGGTTAGCACTTCTGCCTCACAGTTCTGGGGTCCAATGGGGCAGGGACTGATGTGAATGAGTTCTCTGTACATTGCTGCGGAATCAGTGGCGCTATATAAATAAATGGTGATGATGATGATGAATGTTCATTGTTGAATATATGGAATATATATCATAGGTGAAGGGGTTGCTGTATTTCCTGATGACAATGAAGGTTCAGGAAGGGCCCACAGTACATATGAAATTCAGAGTGAGACACATGGAGTGGGGTGACGTTATCTCCACCCAGAGCCCACAGGGTTTAATCCACCACATTAGAGAACTCTATATGGGCCCATCTCCATAGGGAAAGGACAACTATGGCCTTACCCAATGCAGTTCCTGGTTATGTAGGACAGTCCCCACCAGAGTCATGGCTGGGTAGATAGGGTGGGTCAGTAAGTTTTATGATGAGGAAAGCAGAAGGAATGATTATCAATGATTGGGGAGCGGGGATGTCTGACAATAAACATCATTTACAAACTGCAGACTATGTGGGGTGTAATACATTTCCATTTGTCCCCCTTC
Organism: Mixophyes fleayi; assembly: GCF_038048845.1. Taxonomy (NCBI): domain Eukaryota; kingdom Metazoa; phylum Chordata; class Amphibia; order Anura; family Limnodynastidae; genus Mixophyes; species Mixophyes fleayi. Next base: position 338,985,754 of record NC_134405.1, on the reverse strand, counting down.
ACATAAGAACACTCCTACACTACGCCATTTATTCCGGGTTTTGGAACTGCCCCAATAAAGGCACTTTTTCAGGTATACAGATTCACCTGTGTATGGTGGAGAGAGAAACATCCAAACTTGTAACACTTTACTACATCGCCCCTTATTAATTTCCACTACTTTTACATCCTTCTAATATCCTGCTCTGTTATCCTTCTATATAATGTCAGACATTGCTGATTTTTCTACCTCGCTTCTAGCAGACCCGGGGGCAGCTTGATGCTGGATTTCATTCCTTCTGGCAGAGGCAGCTTACTGGGGAAAACAGATGCTTATTAATGATAATAATCATGAAAACGTGTTCTCACCATTAATGTAAATGGCCCTGGTTGGGAACTGAACTCATGAGCCCAGTGCTGACCCACCGCGCTGACCCGCTATCAGCCATCTCTTAAAGTATCGGATACACTACGGACATTTATTTACCAGAACACATCAGTAATGGGATGGAAATGCTGTACTCCGCCTAGTTTACATTTTTATGAATGTCATATTCACATGCAGATAAGAGTATCTCATAGGTGTTTGGGGGATGTACTGTGTATTAAACTGCATACCATTGATTTACCTCTTTATTGCACCAAACCTCTTTACTTGTTAACTTAACACCTAAAACCTTATCTATAATATAATCACACTGACAACAACTTGATTTTGGTAAAAAAACAGGTCCCAGTTTTTTAAATAATAAAAGTATGGTGGCGGCGGGAGCAATCAGCCCGGGCTTACAAGGACGTGCCCCCATAAAGCAGGACGAGGGGTCCCCCACACAAAGGGACCAAGAGCCAGGGTGATTTGAAGGGGTAGTGACATGCGGCCAATCAGCGATACCATCGTGTGAATTAGCCGCTGATTCATCATCATCATCATCATCATCTATTTATATAGCGCCATTGATTCCGCAGCACTGTACAGAGAACTCATTCACATCAGTCCCTGCCCCATTGGAGCTTACAGTCTAAATTTCTTAAGACACACACAGAGACTAGGGACAATTTTGATAGCAGCCAATTAACCTACTAGTATCTTTTTGGAGTATGGGAGGAAACCGGAGCACCCGGAGGAAACCCACGCAAACATGGGGAGAACATACAAACTTCTCACAGATAAGGCCATGGTCAGGAATTGAACTCATGACCCCAGCGCTGTGAGGCAGAAGTGCTAACCACTGAGCCACCGTGCTGCCCACAACTGATTGTAACATCTCCACATTACTTCAGTCTTAGAAGACAATACATTACATTGTCAATTAATTAGGTTTTCTTCTGTTACCAGGTGACCAAACAAACTCTGGTAGCAGCCCCATCACGGTAGTCCCATTGTCTCTTTGGACCTCTGTCTCTCAAGCTGACCGCGTTAGCCTGCATAGCTGTCCAGGAAGATGAGGGGGTCGGGCGAGTGGAGAGTGTCGCAGGCCCCCCTGCAAAACCACAACAAACAGAATCAGGTAATTACCCTTATTGTGTACAATATAGAATATAACACCACTAGACTTGTGTATATTCCTGTACCATTGTTCACTCTCTACCCTTGTTTTCTTTTCCAGGATTAAATGGATAACTCCAAATCAATTTGGTTTAAGATATTTTATTCACTTTTTCTTAGATGCGGAGCCACCACCCACTGTGTGTGACCAGTCAGAGGAGCAGGAGGAGGAGCTGTCAGAGACCCCGCCCTCTTCACCGCCTGCTGGTCCTGCACATTGTCCATCGGTGCGGTCACTGGAAGCCATAGATAAATGGGACCAGATCACCAAAGAGCTCCTAATAACCATCAATCGCAGCCTTCGGTAGACGAAGCACCAGGAAGGAGTGCCAATTAACACGGAGAAGAAGGGCCTGATGGAGAGCATTTTGAACGCTATAAATGGGGTTGGCCAATCCCTGCAGCCATACTGAATCGGCTGCTCGCCGTGGTTCCCCACATGTGACCCCAGTGAGCCTGAGCCTAAGGAAGCAGAGGACTCAGGACCTGGCTCTGCTCCTACAGCCCCCAGAGCTCGGGAGGCACCGAGACAGGTGCGGGGTCCCTGAGGGGATAAGGCACAGATAGCTGAAATAACAGCAACATATTGCAAAAAATATATAAAAAATTATAAACTGCAAAACCTGGATGTGTTTCACTCTCTTAACCATAACCTCCTAATGACATATACAAGCTTACTTAACTTATCTAATAATATAGACACTGAGACATATGAAAGTGGCTAAAGAAGGTCCCAGTTTATTAATTTTTAAATAAATGGTGGTGAAAGTGAACTGTGAGGCAGCTAAATCAAACTGATATTTGGAACCAAGCGTGGATGGCTGACGGCCTACTCCACGTAACCGGGACACATCCTAAACTGCCTGGCCAACGCTAATTCTGACGCAAGAGTGACTAAACCCAATATCGACTACGCAATGGGCGCCCTCAGATGTGGACCAAGGGATCCTCATCAAAAAGGATCGCGTCACGTTCCTTGATGGGGTAGCAACTGTGGTCAAACAGCAATAATGTGGTGGTCGAGTACTGATGGGAATCCTTCCCTTACCTTGTCCTCCAGACACGAGTCAGGTTCTTTTCTGTTCGGATATCTGGTGGTCAGGAGATAAATACTTCAATGAAAGGGACAAGGATTGGTCAAACAACTTGGGTTTATTGAGAATGCAGTAAGGATAGTTTCGGTAAGACACCGCGCCAATGACCCCTTCAGCTCAATAGTAATGACAAAATAATGCGTCTGATCAGCATAGAGCACAATAGCATTTAACATATAACATACACCTGGTGAGTATAAGGCAGAATAACGATAACATCTTCAAAGCACATTGTCTAATAAGGCACACTGGTAATCACAGTTACTACATTCACGTTAACAATATCTGACTGGTGATGATGCAAAATCTATCAATAATAACCCATCAAGACTCTTACGGTCACTAGAGGGCTATTTATTATTCAGGTGTTTGGGGTACCGTGCTATTCCCTATGGGTCAGGCGCCCCACTTTTAGCATCTACTGCTGAGTTAACTTGAATTGCAGCGGTACCACTAACACTGAATATCACACCTTCAATATTAATAAATCAATTCTTAGGTAAATCACATAACATTAACATCATCTAAAACATTTGGTGCACCAATATTATCCCCGGTAACGTTACCATATTTTCCACTGAGTCCTGGGCTGACCTGTACACACAAATTTGGTAGTGTTCCAATGTCCTGCAGAGGTTTCCATCAAGGGTTAAGTATTATAGTAGAAAGCAGGGCTGTTGCTCATTTCAGCCACAAGATGGCGCTGTTCTCTCAACAGTCAATGAATCTCTATCAGCACATGTGCTCTGCAACAGGGCAGGTGTCCAGATATCAGCACACACACAGGATATAGCTGAAACGACCGTCTTAATTGTTCCCTGCAGCCTGTGTAAAGGTATGATCTGGGGGAAAAGCTCTCACAATCCTTCCTTGTACAAGAATGCAATGTCAGTTTTGGATAGATTCTCTCATCACTCTTCCCTCTGACACTGGGATGTGTGCAGTACACTGCAGGCTAGGGTTTTACCTTGAGACGGTTCTGCAGTTAGTGGAGACTGTCTTTGGCACCCCGCTGCGTGTCCCCAGCTGTTCTCCTTCCGCTTTGCTGGCAATGTCACAGTTCTGGCAGCAGCTCACTCTTGTCTCTGCTCGGCTGCACGTCCTCGCCCTTGTTCCTTCTACCATGCTGCTCTCTTCTTCTCCTCCTTCCTGCACATCCTCTTCCTGTTACTCCCCCAGCCAATCAGGGCCTTCATCCTCCTCCTGTAATTTGGGGCACAAGTTTTCAGGAGCACAATTAACCCCTTGTATCCCTGCATTTTAAAAGCGTTTATGCACTCCTCTGTGCTGTTCAACAGGGCTTTGGGGTACCACAATAACACTGTAACGATCAGCCACTGCCCACAGTGACTTCCTACCAACTGTGCCTGCTCTGTGGCGTGGGGAAGAACCAGATTAAAACTCATACGCCACGGAAGCAGGGAGGTCTATAAAGGGCATGGCTGGGTGGGATCTTGAGCAGTGAATGAGAAAGGGCATGTGACATGCTAGGACTTATATAGACAGATCTCCAGGCACTCCCCTTCCTTCCTCATTGGTCGGCCTGGGATGTGACATCTTACTTGCAGGTAAGGTAACCTCACTTACTGCCACATATATATGCGTCTAAGTGCTTTCATCCATATGAGACTCTATTGTTATTATTGACATTCTGTGTTTCTTTCTCCATTAATCCTACATAGATGACAACAGAGTACAGGTTGTTCATAGTCATGATGGGCAACATGTTCAGATGAGTAGATAAAATATATTCTGCATAGTGAAACGTGTGTTGAGTCCATTGTGAAATTTTTTTTGTTAAAGAATCTGCTATAAACACATCGCAGCCACATTCTCCTGCAGCGTGTATACATCATGGACTAAAAGTATCATTCCAAATTTCAATGGTTTAGGCCATCAATTCCTATATATCTGTGTGCAAGGATAGAATTGGACAATGTGCATTATTTTTAGTTTGTTTAGTTGAGCTTTAGTTTTATATATTTAGATTATACTTACAGCTGAAGTGTTGCTGAATCACATAATAATTGTCCGTTTCTGCAAGAAGCTCCTATATGTCAGGAGACAGAACATTTCTTTTTTTTAAAAAAAAGTAGTAATAAAAATGATATTAATAAAAAAGAACATAGAAAATATTTAGCATAATATATAAATCATATCCAGCCAGGGTACCACTGACACAGGCGGGATGGATACCATCTACATGTCGGAGCAGAAATCGACATTCGGCAGATCAGGCAATGTTTTTCCAGTCTTCAAATGTCCAGTTTTGGTGAGCCTGTGCTGCTGTAGTCCATAGTTTCCTGCCCTTATAATGAGGTTCCCATTAAACAACGTAAATGAAAATCTTAAAACACAAAAAGGTGTCACATGTAAAATAGACAGTCCCAACATCTCCTGACTTTATGATTTATTTAAGGCTAAAACGAGTAATATTTTAGAGAGATAACGAAAGTTATATCTAATAAAAGGGATATTTGTAAAGTGTTAGGAGTAGGGACGTGACAGTACACTTTTGCACGGCGCTCGCCCTTCTAGTTTGCGGAGGTGTCTTCAAAGACCGTAAAACAGACATGCAAATTGCACTTTGTAGAGCACTGAACAGGCCATATAATCGGACAAGTGCAAAACCAAAGTGGTATTTGGTGTGCTCCGGCACACAATGTGACTGAGGTCCAGTGTGTGTAAGAGATGGGTACACTGTGGAATATGAGTTTCTATTAGATGGCATGAAATGAATGTAACTAATTAGGAGCGTCTGCATAGCAGAACAGCAATCAGTACAGACTTCATGTATATTGGTGTCATTTATCTGCAACTGCTGATAATCTGATTATCCTTTAATCCATACTTGCCAACTCTCCCAAATGTCCGGGAGACTCTCAAAATTTGGGTCGGTCTCACGGACTACCGGGAGAGCAAGTCTCCTGCATCCCGCAACTGCCTAGCATAAATGGCGCGTTTTGCTGTGAATCGCGTCATTTTAACCCCAGCATTTCAGTCGCAGGGGCGGGGCCAAAATGACGTGTTTGGCCCCCTCCCGTCCTCTAGTCACACCCCTCTCCCGGACTACACTTGCTGAAAGTAGGCAAGTATGCTGTAATCTGTGATGTAAGTGCATTACAACATTGATGTTTTGTTAAACTGCATTATTACAGGTGTAATACGCAGCTTACTGTGTTTTCCCCTCTAAGATCCACATTATTTTCTGGGTAGAAAATATACTGAAAAGTTAATGTCCTCTGAATATTTTTATAAATACTCCCATCCTCTCGCTGGTCAATTTCTTGCCCATTTGTTTTCCAATTCTTGGTCCCTGTCCTGATATAATGACATTTATTAAAGATTGGGGGGTACATAGGGGGAGGCAAACTGGGGCAGCTGTCACAGGCAGCAATATTTAGGGGGCAATAGAACAAAAATTATTATTATTTTCAAAATGCCAACTTTCTTGGTGCAGATATAAAATATAAATGGTATTTACTTTAGTAGCTCTAATAATCTAATAATGCTTAAAATGAAAATATTTGTCTTTTATAATGTACACAAATCATATATAAATGTTTATGGTAGATGTCTTTCTTAACATTAATGAATTAATTTAACACAGGGAACCGCAGTTGGGGGCAGACTATTCTGTAGCAGGTGAAATGGGTGTCGGATGGTTTGTGAAAATGTGAGTTAGATAAATATACTATATTTTAGTTTCCAGCCATCACCTCTTGATTTACAATGGGCAAATTGGAGGTTCGGTGGCACAAATGCAGCTCTGGAACCACAGTGGTTTTTGCAGCCGCAGTCTCAATTAATGTTATAGGTTTGCAGGGCAGAACGGTCACATTTATAGAGGAAATGACATCTGCACACAACGGGGAGGCGTTTGGTGGAGTCAGGGCACAAGAACAACTTTACTGTATATTGCCTACGTGTGCTCGCCCATTCCCCACCCTGTTCACTCCCCTAAATCGGTGGCTGTAGTAAGTGTCTTTGCACTCAGAGGTGACTTGGACGTGGCTGCGTTCTATTGCGTACCGTCCGGATCTGGGCAAGCACAGGGTATTTTCTGCTGACGATAGCACCCATGACTCAAACCTAAGGTGTGCATTGAATGAGGCTCCTGATTGGACCTGAATCACAGCTATCAATTTAGATGCTTCATTTTTATCCACATTACTGACCATAGGAGATGGAATACCCTGGACAACTGCATTCCACTGTACTGAAAACAGTCTTCCTTCCCAAGCTTCACTTCCAGAACCCAAGTCCCCTGGAATCTGCCATAATCCACAGACTAGACTAGCTTTAGAGAGTCGCAGACATATGCTCACATTGAAACAGTGTAATAGTCACAAACAGTCTGGGGTATCTGCAGCATGCATGTCCAGTATCCTTGAAGAAGAGGGGCAAGTGTGGCATTTGGAGGGGGGGTTTGAAATGTAAATGGTGTCGTAAAATGATCACAAGGGAAAACACATGATTTTCATTTTTCCTATTTTGCCATCTCTTTTTGGCTATTAAAAGTATTTACCACTTTGAGATTTTTACACATTTTACTTTCTAACATCATAGAATCATAATGGATTTATCCCAGAATCCCTACCACTGATAAAAACATAACAGTCCACAATGCCAAAACAAAATAGCTAAACATTTTTCTTAAGTAATTACAAATATAAAACAGACAACGATTGCTTGTTCATTTTGCCCAAGTAAACCCTGCTGTAATTAGTTGTCTTCAGAGGTCACATAAGTAATTGGATCCCTCCTGTGTACAATTAGTGTTTCACATAATCTGAAAATAAACACACGTGTCTGTGAGAGGTCCTACAGTTGGTCAAAGCTTCATCATGAAGTTCAAAGAAAATTCAAATAGAACATGTTAATGATCAGCACTGGTCAGAAGAAGGTTATAATGAGATTTCCAAACTGTTTACCATCCCGCAGAGCACTATCACATCCATCATAAAGAAATTAAGATAATGTGGCACAACTGTGAATTTGTCTAGAACAAAACTGAATATCCCTCCGAGAAGGGTACTTGTCAGGGTACCCACCAAGAGGAGCCTGGCAGCTCTGTCAGTTTAGCTTTCCATTGCAGAGTTGATAGAAACTATCCATAGGACAACAGTAGCCCGGCTACATGAAATCTTACCTAGAATTTGTCTGAAAGCATGGGGAAGATCTTTATACCAAGTGGAGAAAGATTATCTGTCCTGATGAGACCAAGATTGAACGTTTGGCTTCAATGCTAGGCAGAAATCTAACGCAGCACGTGATTCCAAAAGAACGATCCCTACATTGAATCATGCTGGTGGTATAATGTTATGGGATTTTTCCTCTGCATCAAGGACTGGAAAACTTGATAAAATCGAGGGCAAAATGAGTGGACTAAGATGTAGCCAAATCTTGCAGGAAAACCTGCTACAGTCAACAGCAGGTCAGTGAGCCGAAGCGTACAGCAAATGCCACATTGGAGTGGCTTAAATACCGAGCAAATCATTGTTCCAGAGTATCCCGGTCAAAGCTAAGTCACATTCCCAATCTGTGGAATGGTTTTGTCACAAATCGGGATCTTAGCCGCACTTACCTCATCCGCCGCTGTCATATCACGGCTACCTGGGTCCCTTCTGGCCGTCTGCAGCATTCCCATCCTCCACACCTCCGTTTGTAAACAAACACATACTGTTTGTTCTGCTGCATGGGCGCGGCCATCTTGGATGCAGTCAGGTGATCATTCCAGACCAACCAGATTCTGCAGCTGTGATCACATGAACTGATCAGCCAATAGTTGTTTGGGACACCCTATTTAAACCTGCTGCTGTGATCTGTTCATTGCTAGAACAACACACTTCTCTCCAGAGGATAGTTCTTGGCTCTAGTGTTCCTGTCTGCATTCCTAAGTGCAGTGTTCCTGACTGCATTACAAGTGCAGTAATCCTGTCTGCACTCCTAAGTGCAGTGTTCCTGACTGCATTACAAGTGCAGTGTTCCTGTCTACATTTCCAGACTGCTAATTCCCCTGCTATATTCTACAGTCAGCAAGAACATGAGCAAGAAGTTCATCCAGGCTGCTAAGTTCTGTTTCACTCCTGCTCCAGCTAGTCCCAAGAGTCCCGAATCGGATCAAGAAATTCAGACGACCGTGACAGGTTTGAAAATTTCCCACCAAGGGTCCTCTTGTAACCGAAAATGGCAAAGCAGAATTGGCGAAAAATGCAGTTTCTTGGTGTGCAAAGCAGTTAGAAGATTGCCCAAATATACTCACGGCTTTAATTCCTGCTAAATGAGTTTCTACCAAGTATAAAAATAAGGGTGTGAATATATATGCAACCAATCATTTTTTTGCAATTATTTAAACTAAAGCTTTAGAGATGTATTTTATATTTGTCAAATGTATTTAGATCGGTGTTAAGAATTACCATATAAATTCATTTTGATTACATAATATAAGAGAAGAAAATAAAATAAAATGGGAAGAGTGGGGGAGGGGGTGAACACTTTTATATAACACTGTATATAACAGACACACATGGATGGTATATATGGATCCTGATTAGTTTAATTTACAAACAACATTATAAAATAAATATACAATTTTCACTCTGCATCTTTTGAACAATGTTTCATGATTTGGGGGGATTTCGATCATCTGTAATAACTCCCCAATGAAGAGCAATTACCGGCACAGACTTGCTAAAGCTCCTAGCAATAAAACGAGTTCGAAATGTTCTTGTTCCACCTCAACTCTCATAGCGCATCGATTTCTGGCCGTAGGAAACGTATAAATGATGTGACAGTAAAAGCTACTTAAATAGAGAAGGTTGGTTCTCCCAGGTTTTGTAAGTTACTCAGTATTGTTTAATCGGAAACATATGAAAAAGGGTCGACGCTTGATGTTCCCCTTTGGAAAGTAGCATGGATGAAAGAAAACACCTCTTGTCTGGTCAACCACGTCATTAAGTACAGTCCATCGTTATACAGCGATCTACATTACAATGAAAGCACTGGCTAAACATACACTAGGATGAAGTTTGATTTCACATGATTGCCCTTTTGTGCATATAATTTACATATAAAACTGTTCTCTCTGTACTGTTAGCCATTATGATATCATGGGAAAAATGGGGAAGGGATGACAGGAAAAACCGCTCCGCACAAGATAGTACCCTACCTCACTAATGAGTATATATTGTTATGTGAGGGGGTGCTAAGGTCATATATATGAACATATAATCCAAAGAGAAAGGGAAAAAAAGGGTAATGACCTAAACAAGCACTCCAGGTACATACAAATAATCAATTAATTAGGGATGAGCGCACTCGGATTTATGAAATCCGAGCCCACCCGAACGTTGCGGATCCGAGTCGGATCCGAGACAGATCCGGGTATTGGCGCCAAATTCAAAAGTGAAACTGAGGCTCTGACTCATAATCCCGTTGTCGGATCTCGCGATACTCGGATCCTATAAATTCCCCGCTAGTCGCCGCCATCTTCACTCGGGCATTGATCAGGGTAGAGGGAGGGTGTGTTAGGTGGTCCTCTGTGCTGTTTAGTTCTGTGCTGTGCAGTGCTGTGCAGTGCTGTGCAGTGCTGTGCTGTGCTGTGCTGTGCTGTGCTGTGCTGTGTTCTGCAGTATCAGTCCAGTGGTGCTGTGTGCTGTGCTCTGTCCTTCTGAGGTCAGTGGTGCTGCTGGGTCCTGTGCTGTGTCCTGTTCAGTCCAGTGGTGCTGTGTCCTGTGCTCTGTGCTTCTAAGGGCATAGTTATTTCCCCATTATTCCCAAGTTTTTAAAAAATAAAAAAAAAGTAAAAAAAAATAAAAAATTAGAAATTAAAAAAAATATATATAATTATAACCAAATGTGCAAAACCAATCCAGCAGTATAAGTCCATTGGTACTGCAATATTACCAAGTTCACACATTCTGCAGTATCAGTCCAGTGGTGCTGTGTCCTGTGCTCTGTCCTGCTGAGTTCCGTAGTGCTGCTGGGTCCTGTGCCGTGTCCTGTTCAGTCCAGTGGTGCTGTGTCCTGTGCTCTGTGCTTCTAAGGGCATAGTTATTTCCCCATTATTCCCAAGTTTTTAAAAAATAAAAAAAAAGTAAAAAAAAATAAAAAATTTAAAAAAATAAATAAATATATAATAATTATAACCAAATTTGCAAAACCAATCCAGCAGTATAAGTCCATTGGTACTGCAATATTACCAAGTTCACACATTCTGCAGTATCAGTCCAGTGGTGCTGTGTCCTGTGCTCTGTCCTGCTGAGTTCCGTAGTGCTGCTGGGTCCTGTGCCGTGTCCTGTTCAGTCCAGTGGTGCTGTGTCCTGTGCTCTGTGCTTCTAAGGGCATAGTTTTTTCCCCACTATTCCCAAGTTTTTTAAAAATTAAAAAAAAGTAAAAAAAAATAAAAAATTAAAAAAAAAAAAAAAATATATAATAATTATAACCAAATTTGCAAAACCAATCCAGCAGTATAAGTCCATTGGTATTGCAATATTACCAAGTTCACACATTCTGCAGTATCTTGTGCTACATATAATGGAGACCAAAAATTTGGAGGATAAAGTAGGGAAAGATCAAGACCCACTTCCTCCTAATGCTGAAGCTGCTGCCACTAGTCATGACATAGACGATGAAATGCCATCAACGTCGTCTTCCAAGCCCGATGCCCAATCTCGTAGTACCGGGCATGTAAAATCCAAAAAGCCCAAGTTAAGAAAAAGTAGCAAAAAGAGAAACTTTAAATCATCTGAGGAGAAACGTAAAGTTGCCAATATGCCATTTACGACACGGAGTGGCAAGGAACGGCTTAGGCCCTGGCCCGTGTTCATGACTAGTGGTTCAGCTTCACCCACGGATCTTAGCCCTCCTCCTCCTCCCCCCCCCTACAAAAAATTGAAGAGAGTTATGCTGTCAGCAACAAAACAGCAAACAACTCTGCCTTCTAAAGAGAAATTATCACAAATCCCCAAGGCGAGTCCAAGGGTGTTGGTGGTTGTCAAGCCTGACCTTCCCATCACTGTACGGGAAGAGGTGGCTCGGGAGGAGGCTATTGATGATGTAGCTGGCGCTGTGGAGGAACTTGATGATGAGGATGGTGATGTGGTTATTGTAAATGAGGCACCAGGGGGGGAAAAAGCTGATGTCCATGGGATGAAAAAGCCCATCGTCATGCCTGGTCAGAAGACCAAAAAATGCACCTCTTCGGTCTGGAGTTATTTTTATCCAAATCCAGACAACCAATGTATGGCCATATGTAGCTTATGTAAAGCTCAAATAAGCAGGGGTAAGGATCTTGCCCACCTAGGAACATCCTCCCTTATACGTCACCTGAATAACCTTCATAGTTCAGTGGTTAGTTCAGGAACTGGGGCTAGGACCCTCATCGGTACAGGGACACCTAAATCCCGTGGTCCAGTTGGATACACACCAGCAACACCCTCCTCGTCAACTTCCTCCACAATCTCCATCAGATTCAGTCCTGCAGCCCAAGTCAGCAGCCAGACTGAGTCCTCCTCAATACGGGATTCATCCGAGGAATCCTGCAGCGGTACGCCTACTACTGCCACTGCTGCTGTTGCTGCTGTTAGTCGGTCATCTTCCCAGAGGGGAAGTCGTAAGACCGCTAAGTCTTTCACAAAACAATTGACCGTCCAACAGTCGTTTGCCATGACCACAAAATACGATAGTAGTCACCCTATTGCAAAGCGTATAACTGCGGCTGTAACTGCAATGTTGGTGTTAGACGTGCGCCCGGTGTCCGCCATCAGTGGAGTGGGATTTAGAGGGTTGATGGAGGTATTGTGTCCCCGGTACCAAATCCCCTCGAGATTCCACTTCACTAGGCAGGCGATACAAAAAATGTACAGAGAAGTATGATCAAGTGTCCTCAGTGCTCTTAAAAATGCGGTTGTACCCACTGTCCACTTAACCACGGACATGTGGACAAGTGGTTCTGGGCAAACGAAGGACTATATGACTGTGACAGCCCACTGGGTAGATGCATCCCCTTCCGCAGCAACAGCAACAGCTGCATCAGTAGCAGCATCTACAAAATGGCTGCTCATGCAAAGGCAGGCAACATTGTGCATTACAGGCTTTAATAAGAGGCACAACGCTGACAACATATTAGAGAAAATGAGGGAAATTATCTCCCAGTGGCTTACCCCACTTAGACTCTCATGGGGATTTGTGGTGTCAGACAATGCCAGTAACATTGTGCGGGCATTAAATATGGGCAATTTCCAGCACGTCCCATGTTTTGCCCACACCATTAATTTGGTGGTGCAGCATTACCTCAAGAGTGACAGGGGTGTGCAGGAGATGCTTGCGGTGGCGCGCAAAATTGCTGGACACTTTCGGCATTCAGCCAGTGCCTACCGCAGACTAGAGGCACATCAAAAAAGCATGAACCTGCCCTGCCATCACCTCAAACAAGAGGTTGTGACGCGCTGGAACTCCACCCTCTATATGCTGCAGAGGATGGAGGAGCAGCAAAAGGCCATTCAGGCCTACACAGCCACCTACGACATAGGCAAAGGAGTGGGGATGCGCCTCAGTCAAGCGCAGTGGAGACTGATTTCCGTGTTGTGCAAGGTTCTGCAGCCATTTGAACTTGCCACACGAGAAGTCAGTTCCGACACTGCCAGCTTGAGTCAGGTCATTCCCCTGATCAGGCTGTTGCAGAAGCAGCTGGAGAAAGTGAGGGAGGAGCTGGTAAGCCATTGCGATTACACCAAGCATGTAGCTCTTGTGGATGTAGCCCTTCGTACGCTTTGCCAGGATCCGAGGGTGGTCACTCTTTTAAAGTCAGAGGAATACATTCTGGCCACCGTGCTCGATCCTCGGTTTAAAGCGTATGTTGTGTCTCTGTTTCCGGCAGACACAAGTCTACAGCGGTGCAAAGACCTGCTGGTCAGGAGATTGTCCTCTGAAGAGGACCGTGACATGCCAACAGCTCCACCCTCATTTTCTTCCACATCTATGGCTGCGAGGAAAAAGCTCAGTTTTCCCAAAAGAGGCACTGGCGGGGATGCTGATAACATCTGGTCCGGACTGAAGGACCTGCCAACCATTGCAGACATGTCTACTCTCGCTGCATTGGATGCTGTCACAATAGAAAAAATTGTGGATGATTACTTTGCTGACACCATCCAAGTAGACATGTCAGACAGTCCATATTGTTACTGGCAGGAAAAAAAGGCAGTTTGGAAGCCCCTGTACAAACTGGCTCTATTTTACCTGAGTTGTCCCCCCTCCAGTGTGTACTCGGAAAGAGTTTTTAGTGCAGCGGGGAACCTGGTCAGTGAGCGGCGAAGGAGGTTGCTTCCTCACAACGTTGAAAAAATGATGTTTATAAAAATGAATAATCAATTCCTCAATGAAGTACAGCACTGCCCTCCAGATACTACAGAGGGACTGTGGTTGTGGAGTCCAGCGGGGACGAATTGATAATGTGTGATGAGGAGGAAGTACACACTGTAGGGGGAGAGGAATCAGAGGTTGAGGATGAGGACGACATCTTGCCTCAGTAGAGCCTGTTTAGTCTGTACAGGGAGAGATGAATAGCTTTTTTGGTGTGGGGGCCCAAACAAACCAATCATTTCAGCCAAAGTTGTTTGGTAGGCCCTGTCGCTGAAATGATTGGTTTGTTAAAGTGTGCATGTCCTATTTAAACAACATAAGGGTGGGTGTGAGGGCCCAAGGACAATTCCATCTTGGACCTTTTTTTTTTGCATTATATGACCAATCAACAGTCGTTTGCCATGTTCAAAAAGTAAAACCAAATTTAAAAAAATACAAGAAATTAAACCAAAAGTAAAATGCCGTGTCATAATTTAAAACAAGAGGTATTGACGTGCTCTAAAACTACTGTATTGTTGTTTATATTTTATAAACACTACACTTGACAGCTTGAGTCTTTCAATAAAAAAGTAACTGTCCATTGCACGAATATTTGCAACAGGGACAATTTTAGGGTTAAGAAAGTCAACTAATAACACTTCGACGCTGACTGTCTTTATAAACACTACACTTGGAAGTTGGAGGAGGTATTGTGGCCCCGGCACCAAATTTACTACCGGGGCCACTCCACTGTGCAGTCCATATTTAGGTGTATCAGATATTAAACAACGGTGACAGTTGATGCCCAATTTTTTAATTATATTGTGGCCTCGGTACCAAATTGTGTACCGGGGCCACCACACTACGCAGTCAAGATAGATAGATGCGTATTGCGTATCATAGATAAAGTACATTCAGTGGTGTGGGGCAAATTGAAAAATATTCAAAATGCACTGACATTATCAAAAACAAGAGGTTGTCACACGCTAAAACTCCAACATGTATATGATGGAGAGGATGGAGGAGCAGCCGTATGTGTAGTGTAATGCAGATCTGTTGAAGGTTTTTTATATATTTTATTGTGGTGCCCAGTGCCCACTCCTCTACGCAGTCCAGGTACATTTATTGGTGCGAATCATAAAAGTTCAGGGTTTTTAATATATATTGTGGTGACCCACTCCTCTACGCAGTCCAGGTACAATTATTGGTGCGAATCATAAAAGTTCAGGGTTTTTAATATATTGTGGTGACCCACTCCTCTACGCAGTCCAGGTACATTTATTGGTGCGATTCATAAAAGTTCAGGGTTTTTAATATATTGTGGTGACCCACTCCTCTACGCAGTCCAGGTACAATTATTGGTGCGAATCATAAAAGTTCAGGGTTTTTAATATATTGTGGTGACTCACTCCTCTACGCAGTCCAGGTACATTTATTGGTGCGAATCATAAAAGTTCAGGGTTTTTAATATATATTGTGGTGACCCACTCCTCTACGCAGTCCAGGTACATTTATTGGTGCGAATCATAAAAGTTCAGGGTTTTTAATATATATTGTGGTGACCCACTCCTCTACGCAGTCCAGGTACATTTATTGGTGCGAATCATAAAAGTTCAGGGTTTTTAAGATATTGTGGTGACCCACTCCTCTACGCAGTCCAGGTACATTTATTGGTGCGATTCATAAAAGTTCAGGGTTTTTAATATATTGTGGTGACCCACTCCTCTACGCAGTCCAGGTACATTTATTGGTGCGAATCATAAAAGTTCAGGGTTTTTAATATATATTGTGGTGACCCACTCCTCTACGCAGTCCAGGTACAATTATTGGTGCGAATCATAAAAGTTCAGGGTTTTTAATATATTGTGGTGACCCACTCCTCTACGCAGTCCAGGTACATTTATTGGTGCGATTCATAAAAGTTCAGGGTTTTTAATATATTGTGGTGACCCACTCCTCTACGCAGTCCAGGTACAATTATTGGTGCGAATCATAAAAGTTCAGGGTTTTTAATATATTGTGGTGACCCACTCCTCTACGCAGTCCAGGTACATTTATTGGTGCGAATCATAAAAGTTCAGGGTTTTTAATATATATTGTGGTGACCCACTCCTCTACGCAGTCCAGGTACATTTATTGGTGCGAATCATAAAAGTTCAGGGTTTTTAATATATATTGTGGTGACCCACTCCTCTACGCAGTCCAGGTACATTTATTGGTGCGAATCATAAAAGTTCAGGGTTTTTAAGATATTGTGGTGACCCACTCCTCTACGCAGTCCAGGTACATTTATTGGTGCGAATCATAAAAGTTCAGGGTTTTTAATATATTGTGGTGACCCACTCCTCTACGCAGTCCAGGTACATTTATTGGTGCGAATCATAAAAGTTCAGGGTTTTTAATATATATTGTGGTGACCCACTCCTCTACGCAGTCCAGGTACATTTATTGGTGCGAATCATAAAAGTTCAGGGTTTTTAATATATATTGTGGTGACCCACTCCTCTACGCAGTCCAGGTACATTTATTGGTGCGAATCATAAAAGTTCAGGGTTTTTAAGATATTGTGGTGACCCACTCCTCTACGCAGTCCAGGTACATTTATTGGTGCGAATCATAAAAGTTCAGGGTTTTTAAGATATTGTGGTGACCCACTCCTCTACGCAGTCCAGGTACAATTATTGGTGTGAATCATAAAAGTTCAGGGTTTTTAATATATATTGTGGTGACCCACTCCTCTACGCAGTCCAGGTACATTTATTGGTGCGAATCATAAAAGTTCAGGGTTTTTAAGATATTGTGGTGACCCACTCCTCTACGCAGTCCAGGTACATTTATTGGTGCGAATCATAAAAGTTCAGGGTTTTTAATATATTGTGGTGACCCACTCCTCTACGCAGTCCAGGTACAATTATTGGTGCGAATCATAAAAGTTCAGGGTTTTTAATATATTGTGGTGACCCACTCCTCTACGCAGTCCAGGTACATTTATTGGTGCGAATCATAAAAGTTCAGGGTTTTTAATATATATTGTGGTGACCCACTCCTCTACGCAGTCCAGGTACATTTATTGGTGCGAATCATAAAAGTTCAGGGTTTTTAATATATATTGTGGTGACCCACTCCTCTACGCAGTCCAGAAAGATACCTTGTTGCAACGTTTTGGACTAATAACTATATTGTGAGGTGTTCAGAATACACTGTAAATTAGTGGAAATGCTTGTTATTGAATGTTATTGAGGTTAATAATAGCCTAGGAGTGAAAATAAGCCCAAAAACTTGATTTTTAAACTTTTTATGTTTTTTTCAAAAAAAATCCGAATCCAAAACCTTAAATCCAAACCGAGACCTTTCGTCAAGTGTTTTGCGAGACAAATCCGAACCTCAAAAATAACGAAAATCCGGATCCAAAACACAAAACACGAGACCTCAAAAGTCGCCGGTGCACATCCCTACAATTAATACATATTGTTTTTATTGGTATGCATTAAAAATGGTACATATAGATACACCACACAGATAAAAAAGCGAAATATAAAAAGAATGTAGTGTTGAAAAGTATAGAATTAAAAATGAATGGACCCTGGGATGGAGCCGATCAGAATCCGTATAACATTCCCAAAGGGAAAGTCACTGATATAGGATCTCTTGTGGGAGTATACACAACACAAATAGAGTGGTAAACGATGTGCACATTCTGCATGGTAACAGTGTGTCACTTGTATAACACTAATACATACTAGAGATTCTTAAAACACGAGCCCTATGTAGTATATCAAGGAATTGGCAAGTATATAGTAGCTTGTGTTCTTAGACATATGCGCCTACTTAGGCTATGACCCTAGATGTTACTCAGTGACTCGTGTATAACGGATGATCTCTATAGTACTGGTCTTCTCACAAAAGCGCTAGATCGCTAATAATATTTCCCCATATAGTCTTTCAATAGTATGTTATAGTGGGATAACGAATATCTTGGCGAATATCTAGACGCTAACATGTGTTATTTGAAGGAGTCTCATTATCAGTATGTAGGTTTACACTAGCGGCAGAACGCTGCGGTCGGCTCCGCCCACTTCCGGGTCTGACGTCACTCTACGTGACGTTACCCCGACGTACGTTTCGCTATTGCTTAATCATGGAATTACTGTGCTACTGACTATGGATTGCTTTTATACTACTGAGAGCCAATCAATTGCGTTTCTGGATTACATCACGCCCCAAAGCAAGTCTATTGTAATGATACCTAATGGTATGTATTGGAATTCTATTCAAGACAGTTAGATCAGTTTGAGGCGTCCTTGTATCTGATTATGAATTATGTACAGCTTATATGTGGTGGTTTATATTATGATTAAATTAGGTTATGCTTTAATTATTTCACAATAAAGGGCCACTTTTGTGTATTTATTCCTGTATTGACATAGGTTGCTGTCACCCAATTCATATATCAAGAGTCATCTAGATATTTGTTAGAAACTGACATAATGGTTGAGGTAAGTATAGTAGAATTACATAAAATGAAAAAAACCAAAATAAATATAAACTAGTGAGTAGCATGATTGAATGTCACAATCATATGTGTATATTCATTTCTATCAAAATTATATCCACTGTGAAAAAATGTGAGTATCGATTATGGAAAAAAATGTTAAAACAAACTACGTGTTTGTTGTTATTTTATATTTATTTCCTATATTATATATCTTTCTTAAATTATTTATTTGTATTTTTTAATTTTTTAAAATTTTTATACTTTTTTATATATATCTTTTCTCTCATCTCCTATATTTTTTGCTTTTTGGAATTGTTATTCATTTATTTATTTCTCACTTCTTATTTTTTATTTTCATTTTATTTTTATTTTTTTATTTTATATTGTTTATTTTCTGTTGTTTATCATTTATTATTTTTCATATTTTATTTTCTGTTTTTTATTTTTTTATTATATTATTTTTTTTTATTATTATTTTATATTTTTGTATTTTTTTATATTTTTCCATTTATTTATTTTCTTACTTTTTTATATTCTTTATTCTTTTAGATTTTTATAGATTTTTATAGATTTTTATTCTCCATTTTTTTTTTCATATATTATTTTTATGTTACTAATTTGTGATTATTAGTGTATTTGATATATCCATCTAATAGAATTAATCAAATGTAAAGTGTGAATATAGATATCTCAGATGTGCATGTGAACCTGAATATCTAATAATTATGTATAAAGCCTTGTGTGTAATATAATAAGGCAAATGTGCAAAAAATGGGAAACAGTTATATTAGATACTATGACCCACTAAAGTGTATAAATATATCCAAGTTGATTAAGGACCAATACTATTGGTCAGGTGAAAAAAAGGGAACAAATAAATTCAAAAACAAATATAAAGAGTGAGAATATATATATATATATATGTATATTAGGGTCTGTGCTAGAGTAAGTAGGTTTCTATGATGGAATTAGTCGTCAAATTCAATTGACCATGGGTACATTACCAATGTACAATCGCAAATTGCCCTCAGGTGATTCGTATATATCACAAAGAGTCCAATAGTGAGTATATGGCAGAGATATTCAATATGGTATATATAAAGAATAATAATAAACAAATGAAAAAGCAAACAGAAAAACAAAAATTACAAAATTATTAGTATCAGAACGAATATAAACCGGACCTAAATTGTGATAGATCGTTGATACAACAAATATCAGGAACTTGAAATAGGCCATTAGGATATTATGACTTGTTCTCATTATTCGGTAAGTATGTTATTGTTATTATAATCAAAAAGTATGTTCTCAAGATGAAATTCAGTATCCATTATGAAATGAATATGTTACCTCATAAGATACATATGCATTAGTAGTGGCATTGCTTGCTCCTACAGAAAACTAGCATAACTAGTATTCTCATTTAGGCCAAATGGCATTATAGAATTCAATAAGAAAATCCATTGGCTCTCCCTCTGTAGGAGCTGTTTGATAACATCACCCCCTCTGATACCCATCTTAATTTGTTCGATCCCAAAAGCTTTCATGTCATGGGGATTTCCTCCATGTTTATGGAGGAAGTGGCGTGCCACTGATGTCAGTTGTTTAAATGTATCTTTATCTGTGGGTGCATTCCTGATTGAACCAATGTGTTCTAATAGTCTGTTTTTTAACATTCTGCTAGTCGTGCCTACGTAGATCAAATTACAAGGACATGTAAGAACATATATCACACATTTGGTAGTGCAGTTAATAAACTGTTAATTTGATGTTTATTCCCATATCTGTCAGAAATGTCTCTGGTTCTTTCCATATAAGAGCATGTCTTACAATGACCACATTTATGGGATCCTTTAAGTGATAGAATTAGGGTACCCATCGAAAAGTGACTTCTCACCAATTTGTCACCTAGATTAGGTGATCTACGCCAGCTAAAATCAGGTCTTGGCCCCAAATTTTTAGAAAAATCCATATCTGATAGGAGAATAGGACAATGTTGTTGTACAATGTTTTATATCTCCTTCCATTCATGGCAAAAGTTGCCTACAATTCTAATTTTCTTGTCATTCTTGGATTTGATCTTACCATACATCAATTTACTCCTATCTTTAATATTAACCTGATTAAAGGCTCTTTTAATGAGTCTCTTACTTTAGCTTCGTTGCACAAGTCTCATACTTAATTCTACAGATTTTTGCTTAAAATCAGAGGGTTTGGAGCAATTGCGTTTTAGTCTCAAAAATTCTCCCTTGGGTATGTTGTTTATTGCAGGTGGGAAATGGGAACTTTCGCTATGTAATATACTGTTGGTCGCTGTTTTCTTGCGGAATAGGTCGGTAACAATTCTACCATCTGGCATTTTCCAGATAGTCGGGTCTAAGAAATTGACATGCTTCTGGTGCATTTCATATGTTAGATGTAAGTTGTTTAGTTTGTTGTTAAGAGTTTCTACGAACTCTACAAACATTTCTTGCTTGCCATTCCACATAATAAGTATGTCGCCGATATAGCGCATCCAAACAGTTATATTATCAGTATTTCTGTTCAGTTGGTCACAGAAAACTGTCTCCCTCTCCCACCTGCCCAAGTAGAGATTGGCAAAAGTGGGGGCACAAGCCGCCCCCATTGCCGTCCCTTGTACCTGTAGGTAAAATCTGTTGTCAAAAACGAAAAAGTTTCTCTTCAGTATAAATTCAAGGAGTTCGATCAAAAAGAGGCTAAATATGGGGTTGTCATTGGCCTGTAAGAAGAACTTGACAGCATCAATACCCACTTAATATTGGATGCTGGTATAAAGTGACTCTACATCCATTGTGATGAGCCAAACATCTTGTTCCAAGGTGATACCATCTAAAAGCTTAAGGATGTCTGTAGTGTCTCTTACGTAAGAGGGTAAGGAAGTGACATAATCACGCAAATGTAAATCTATGAAAATGCTTGCTTGTTCGGTCAAGCCTCCTATACCCGAAAGAATTGGTCTTCCGGGTGGTTTAATGGCATTTTTATGAATTTTAGGCAATAAGTATATTGTTGGTATTTTAGTATTGTCAATGCTTAAAAATTCTAATTCTGATTTCAAAATCACTCCACTTACAAAAGCTCTTTTGATCATTCGATCATATATAGATTTGAAATCATTCAGAGGATTAGAAAAGAGTAATTTGTAGCATTGTTAATCTGCTAGTTGTTTCTGCATTTCTTCCTTATACAAAGTAATAGGCCAAATCACTACATTCCCACCCTTATCAGATGGTTTGATAACAACATCTTGCCAAGATTCAATCTCTTAAATGGCTCGTCTTTCATCTCTTCTCAAATTGTCCCATTTTCTATTTCTATTCTTCATGGATTTGAGTTTTAAGGTATCTAGATCGCGTGATACCATATTCTCAAAAACTTTTATTTGTGGACTAATATTGTCATGGGGACAAAAAGTGGATCTTTTTTTACATGTAGGTCTAGAGGTTTGGCTAGATGTAATTTCCCTGCCAGTTTGTTCCTCTAAGAGATATTCTAAAGCAGACAAAGCTGTGTTATCTTCCTCCTCCAGATTCACATCCCTTGTTGGTATTACCGGATTTATACTTGCAAATTAATAGGCTCATTTTTACTAAAGAATTTATTCAAACGTAGTTTCCTTGTGAAGAGGTGGAGGTCTTTTTCCCATCTAAAGCGATCAAAATTGTTCACTGGTGAGAACGTTAGACCATAACTTAATAATCTTATATGTGACTCATTTAAAATTCTATCTGACAAGTTGACTATCCGTAGGGAATCATTTATTTGCCCCTGTATTTTTTGTTGTATTGATAATTGCCATTCCAGGGAGTTCCTGAGCGGTCGCGTAGATTTCTTGTGTCCCCTCCTAATACGTTTGTTCCATCGGTGTCCTCCCCTAGAGGTCTCTGAGTTTCCCCTAAAAAAGTATTCTTGTTGGTATTTCTCCTGGTTCTAGATTGAGTTCTACTCCTATTGAAAGAGTTATCATTATCATTATCTGAAGATTCTAATTCTGATGATTCAGGACTAATGGATATATTTCGTCCTGTTTTGCCAGTGGGATAATGTTTCCATTTAAAGATGCGACCATTCGCATAATCTCTTTGATCGCGATTAAATTTGGATTTTTTCCTTTCAATAAGGTTATCCTCAAGTCGATCCAAATCCTGTTTCTATCTTTCATACGTCTTCTGAAATAAGTCTGTTGTTTCATATTCTTTCAATTTGAGACTAAGTTGTTCAATATCTCGTGAATATGATTCTAATAGAAGATTGTCATGCTTTAAAATAATTTGCATTAATTCCTTAGAGCATTTAAGAAGAGCCATTTCCCATTCTGACTTTCATTCCTTAGTGGCTAACTCATATGTCGGGAATATCTTAGGTCTCAAGCCACGTGGAGTGATCATTTCTTTTATATAATTTTCAGTGGTGGTTATATTCCACCATGTTTTACTTTGTTTATGCATTAGTGTTTTTAATTGGTTTAGATCTTCCAACCAGGGATCGTTATTAGAGCTGGTGTTAGCTATATCTTGATCAGAGAAAATGGATCCCAAATTGTCTTTCCACTTATCACACCTTTTGCTGAGATCTGCTCTTAAGTTAAACATTGCTATTATTAAGTTATACAGGTAAAGGTGGATTACTCGTAACTTGAGAACAAGAATTGGGAAGATACTTTAAAGAGTTGGATCACCTGTTAGGTAGGGGTATAACAACAGATGAAGCAATAGGTTAAAGCCTAATTCGTATATCAACCCAAAAGTTGGTCAGTGGCTATTTGCTGTCTTTATAGGTGATCAGTGTTGTCAGATAGAGAGTGAGGTATCTTATATCGTATGAGGATTGGTCGCCCAAAGTATTACAGTATACCCATGTATAGGTTTCTTGTATAATAATACAAGTGGTATATCAAAAAATTATTAGTCAAGGATTAAGTATAACAGACTAAGGGCTAGATTTACTAAGCTGCGGGTTTGAAAAAGTGGGGATGTTGCCTATAGCAACCAATCAGATTCTAGCTGTCATTTTGTAGAAAGTACTAAATAAATGAAAGCTAGAATCTGATTGGTTGCTATAGGCAACATCCCCACTTTTTCAAACCCGCAGCTTAGTAAATCTAGCCCTAAGTCTTTATTCACTATATAAGTTATCACATCTGTGCAGGAGCTAGAGTCTGAGTATAGACACTCAGTAGAACATATGATATCATGGGAAAAATGGGAAGGGATGACAGGAAAAACCGCTCCGCACAAGATAGTACCCTACCTCACTAATGAGTATATATTGTTATGTGAGTGCCTGTTAGCCATTATGCAATGTGTTATTTTGTTATTATAATTATAACCAGGCTTGTTCATCAAAGGGTTTTCAGCTGACAGGAGTTGAACCCAGTGCGGTTTTCTGCTGCTGCAGCCCATGCATTTCCAGGCTCTACGCGCTTTGCAGTCAGACATGCCCCTCTGCCTACCACCGCTATAACACATTGGTTATTTGAGTTACTGACGCCTCCCTGTCAGCTTGAACCATTGCGCACCGTTCTCTGTAAACTCCAGAGGGGATCAGCACTTTCTGAGATGATCAAACCACCCGGTCTGGCATCAACAATCATTCCACGATCAAATTCACTTGGATCACTTTTCTTCCCCATTTTGGTGTTTGGTCTGAACAACAACTGAACCTTTTCAGCCTGTCTGCATGCTTTTATGATTGTGTTGCTGCCACATGATTGGCTGATTAGATATTTGCATTAACGAGCAGGTACACAGGTGCTTCTTGGCCTTTTGGCTAAGAGTAGGTGTACATGCCCATGGATGCAGTGGGGCTTAAAGACACCCCCCTGTAGGCGATGGGCCGTCACCTGGTCCTCTGGCCAAGAGGCCGGCTGCCTGGAGCCCGAGTTGCTACATGCCCAAAAATGCATTGTGGAGAGAGAGGCACCTGTGCACAGAGTAAGGCCCTCTGCACCTTTAATTTTCAGGCAGCACCATTTTTTTTGCCCTAGCCTGTTGGCCGAGTGCAAGCATCATTTTTATATTTCCGTCCAAAAGGCTGGGGCCTTATGGCACTTATTTATTTATTTATTTATTACACTTGGTACCAAGCACTTTTTTAATTATGTGTCTTTGTTTTTGCCACATTTGGTAGGGGTTTGGGTATAGGATCTTATGGGCGACCCTCTTTCCCCAAGTCATCTGAGGCTCCCTCCTTTTGGAGGGAGCCTTTTATGTCGGTGATATAAAGGAGCTTCAGCAAAGGAGGGACTGAAGATCTCCCTTTTTCCCTCTCTGGGGCCTTTTGTGATTCTGAGTCATGTACCTCGGAAATAAAAAAAAATAATAATTAAAAAAAGAGTAGGGTGGTATTGGTTCACATTATGAGAAGGGGTCTCCATGCTCATTGCCCCCCCCCCCCCCCCCATTTGCTCTAGTGGGAGCCTGCTTCTAGCTGTAGCGCTGGTTAATGATTGGGGAGAGGAACTTCTTTAAAGGAATGTATATCTATATATTTAATTAGACATTGTAACAATAAATGACAGTATGAAAGAAACAGTACTAGACTCTGGTTCAAAAGGTTTAATGCAAACTCCTGAAGATGGTATGGATCTTCTGTGCGAGCTCCTGCAGATGGTATGGATCTTCTGTGCGAGCTCCTGCAGATGGTATGGATCTCCTGTGCGAGCTCCTGCAGATGGTATGGATCTCCTGTGCGAGCTCCTGCAGATGGTATGGATCTCCTGTGCGAGCTCCTGCAGATGGTATGGATCTCCTGTGTGAGCTCCTGCAGATGGTATGGATCTCCTGTGCGAGCTCCTGCAGATGGTATGGATCTCCTGTGCGAGCTCCTGCAGATGGTATGGATCTCCTGTGCGAGCTCCTGCAGATGGTATGGATCTCCTGTGCGAGCTTCTGCAGATGGTATGGATCTCCTGTGCGAGCTCCTGCAGATGGTATGGATCTCCTATGCTGGTGCAGATGTTTTAGAGGGAGGTGCAGAAAGTATAGGGTGCTGGGTCTTCTACCTGGTTGGTCTGACTCACAGGTCCAGTTCTTACCTTAGTCATCTGATACGGTGTAGATGTCCTGCTGCACGGAAGCAGTGACCAACAGGAGAGGTCGTCACTCTCTGTAGAGATCCATACGTCCCAGCTGGAGCTGGAACGAATGGGTCTCTACAGAGAGCGACAACCTTTCCTGTTGGTCACTGCCTCCTTGCAGCAGGACATCTACACCGTATGGACTGGGGGACAAGGAGTAGACCAACCAGGTAGAGGAGCCTGCACCCTTTCTGCTGATGGGACAAGCTATTATATGGGAACTGGGCCCTCAACCTTGATAGCAAGGTAGGGCCTCAGGATAAGCTCCATAGTCTCCATCATCCCTCTTGTGCAGCTCCTGCAGTTGGTGGTAACGGGCGCGTATGTCTGCAGGAGCACATAGAAGAGCAGGAGCAGAATGCCAGACAGGAGCAGCAGCTTGCAGGACCAGCGCATGAGATTGCATATGATGTTAAATAGCAATCTGAAAGAGAAACTATGTTATAGCGATGAACAGTTGCAATCATTTTGAAATAATAATAGGAGAATAATTTACCTCAGTCCTGCAATGCTGCTCCTTTTCTGCTCTTTACGTTTTACAACACTTTTCATCTGCAGTTGCCGCTCCTAAAGGAAAATCAGTGGTGGGATTATGAGGAGTACGACACAAGATCAGCCACTGAAGTTAGGGAAGTCAGAGTTGGCCGGCCATGCTACGATATTGACCATTTGGTCCCATATTGCAGCAAGTTGCCCCAAAATGAACAGCACATTATTTGCTAATAATCCAATTGAAATCAACTAGTTAAATATCCTGCATGGTTAGGTGTGTCTGGTCATCACCCAACTGTACTAACAGACCCTAGTGTAAGCCAGAGGTAAACTGGCTGCTTGGCCAGAGTGCCTGGATCTTGGCCACAATTTTGTTGATGGTGGTCTTGCTGCAATGTACGCCCAGCTTAGAGAGCTTACAGCCTGTAGGGAAAAGAAAGAGAAGTCTTCCTCATGGTAATGACTGTAACCACCAGGTATCATGCTAATCACTGCCATTGCTGGCCTCCTGCTCCACGTCAATGCACTATACTAGTGAGAGCTCTGGTGTGGTGCAGGAGACCTGGTGAGGTAGGGTCAGAGCACGTATGTTATTAGCACACTGAGCGTCTTAGCTATCTGTCCCTCTCCTGGGATGGGAACCTTTCTTTCTGATAGAAGATGTTTAGTAGTAACAAAAGATGACCTGTGACAGAGGTGGCAGGTACAAATGTCTTACTGCTGACAGTAAATATGATGTCACTTTATATAACATAGAGGAAGGGGCTGATGACATGGACTCACCAGTTCAGCCTTCACAATCTCTGCAGGATCTTCCGCAGCCTCCTCCACAGGTTTCATCCTGAAGAACCAGAAAATATTATTATTTAAACTTATGTCTTCTATTCACAAGAGTTACTGATACAGTCCATGGTCATAGTTCCTATCTGGAGGTTTCTCTTATACGATTTTTTTAATGTAGGATGAGCAACAATTTAACAGTATATAATAGATATTTCTGGAGTTATTAGAAAATTACAGACAGAGCCTGAATGCAATTAATAGAACAGTATGGACAGAGCCTGTCTGGAGTCACCAGTACAGGACTTAAAGACTTCCTGATATTTCTATTGCAGTATGGACAGCACTGATTATATACACAAATGTTCCTCTTTAGAACCGTATAGAATGTATGTGTACATGGAATAAACCATATAGATACTAACAGAGAAGGTGCTTCTGGCTGCGGCTGCCACTCCCGCAGGTTTCTGTTGATAATCTAGGGAAAGAGACACAGAGTGAAATAAATTATACACAACAAATCTTTAGGACAAGTTCCATGGGACTCGGATAAGCCGGCCACAGTCTGTCCCCGCAGGTTATTACCAGGTTACTATATATTTTACAGCAGAATGAGAGAAAATAATTTAATGGAAAAATTAACAAATTGGTTTTAATAAAAAAAATATATTTTGATTTGGTCTAGAAATTTGTCTTGAAGAGTTCATTTAGCAGCAACTTATATAGAACATGAAACAA
The DNA here is from genome assembly GCF_038048845.1 of Mixophyes fleayi. NCBI lineage: Eukaryota > Metazoa > Chordata > Amphibia > Anura > Limnodynastidae > Mixophyes > Mixophyes fleayi. The sequence continues at coordinate 338,958,189 of NC_134405.1, read as the reverse complement.
GAACCCACTCTGATATTATGCAGGATTACAACCATAGAAATATCACTCTGGTCAGACATCCAGTATGATCTCTATATCTGACATATCAGATACTGGAACGTGGACCTATTGTGGGACAACCAATCCAGACTATGAAAAACGTTTCGCCGCTGATTACACAAAAACTTTAAGCGACAAGTCCCTGTCTGTGCTGTGACACCCCGTCCTCCTTTATGCTTTATAATTTTTGCTGGTTTTCAGCAACTTGTTGTCACTGACTAATCCTAGTTTCCCCATTGGCCAAACTTAACTAAACGTATCCCGTGTTTTAGGTGGGTAATCACTGTCACCACCAAGCTCCATCACCAGCCTACCAGGAGCCGCTTACACTTCTCTGTGGGGTGTAGCTGCTGCAGCACCTCTTTGCTGGTTGCTAAAACCTTCTGACCATTTACTTTGGATTGGTACTGCCGGGAAGATGAACGCAGGTAGACAGGAGATGGAATAAATGGTAAGTTGCTGGTCCCAGGACACAGCTGGATTTTATAGATGGAGCAGAATATCTCTCACCCAGACTGACATTATTTTGTCCCTGATGTCTAGCACCATCTACACTGGGCCCCCCAGATCTCTACTGGACCACTGGGTGAGTGGAATCCATAAGTGTTATACACAGAGGTGGATGTGGGGGTGTATATGGTGGTATCGCCATATCGCCACTTCTACTGTTTATACATAAATACATTACACATTTACATGTCTGTACACTTTACACTGGGCACACATGTAATAAACACAATAAAATATTTCCAGCAGCAAAGCACCTGCTCCTCCATCCCGCCCGGCTATCAGTTACTACATACATGAGTCCATGTTATTTACTGGTCACACAGCTGTGTCATGTTCTCTCTGCACCTATGAACTGAGTGCCGTGTAAAATGTACCCTCAGCTCTGAAGTGACGGCACCACGGGTACTGTAAGCAAAGCCACCACCTGAGCGCCACCTCTTTATAGTAACTGTTATACTGTACCTCCTGCTCGGTGGCCAGCAGCCGCAGCCTGGTGAGCCTACTCTTCAGGAGATCATTCTCCCTCATGTAGCTGCTGAGCTGCAATATAGAGAGAATTACATTTAGATCTGAGTATATGAATACGTAGCGTACACCATATTGTATATTTGTGTAACACATTGTGTAGTGCCCTCTCCTCGCACAAAGTGGCTTATTTGCAGGGTACGGTTATGTTGCTGCGCCGCTGTGTCCAAGTTTGTAGGAGGCTTTAATGTGTAGATCTTATCTTACTATAAATCAGACTATAAATGAACAGAATAAGTGCGGATCGTTCATTGTCACTGTATTACATTATTTGGCAAACAGAAGACTACGTAGGGGATTTTTTGGACGGAGTAAACGTAAGACCACCTGGATGTCCGCTATTTTATTAAACAAATGACAGAATTTGACCAATTTTACTGTAACACTGTTTTACTGTAGAATTTTACTGTACAACTATTATTATATCTGGAGTTCTGTAGCATATTCTGATGTGATATTATATAACTATCTACTTATATATCACCACAGCCATTTATTCCAGAAATTATGACTTTTTTATGCTAGTAAGGCCCAGTGTGGGCATTAGATGGAGGAGACAGATTCAGCCGACTGTCTTGTAGGATAACGAGAACGATGGGCCCTGATACAATAGCAGTTAGGACACTGGGGCAATAATCCAGAGGACAGAGCGTCTCCATTAGAACTGCTGTGGAAAACCTTGAAAAGAGATAAATAAAGCTCTGGGATGAGAGCATAGTTAGTTGTCTACTCTCCCGAAATTTCCGGGAGGCTCCCGAATTTCGGGGAGTCCTCCCAAGCTCTCGGAAGAGTAGGCAAACCTCCCGGACCCTGTAAAATGTTGAAATTCACGGCATTGAATAGCGGGGGCAGGGCTTAATCGTGTCATTAAGTCCCGCTATTCAATGCCTTGAATTTCTGTATTTTATAGTAGGGGCGGAGCTATAGTGACGTAGCGACGTCGCAACGCCTCCTCCTACCCTCAGTCACATGATCTGTACTCTGGATCTCCTGGATTACAGATTTAAAAAGTAGGCAAGTATGGTTGAGAGTGTTTATGTTCTATGAAATTGGGAGATATTACTACTTGATGTGTTTATATGAATACACCCGGGGTGATTGCTGGGTATATAAAACACCCGGGGTGATTGCTGGGTATATAAAACACCCGGGGTGATTGCTGGGTATATAATACACCCGGGGTGATTGCTGGGTATATAATACACCCGGGGTGATTGCTGGGTATATAATACACCCGGGGTGATTGCTGGGTATATAATACACCCGGGGTGATTGCTGGGTATATAATACATCCGGGGTAATTACTGGGTATATAATACACCCGGGGTGATTGCTGGGTATATAATACACCCGGGGTGATTGCTGGGTATATAATACACCCACGGTGATTGCTGGGTATATAATACACCCACGGTGATTGCTGGGTATATAATACACCTGGGGTGATTGCTGGGTATATAATACATCCGGTGTGATTGCTGGGTATATAATACATCCGGTGTGATTGCTGGGTATATAATACACCCGGGGTGATTGCTGGGTATATAATACATCCGGGGTAATTACTGGGTATATAATACACCCGGGGTGATTGCTGGGTATATAATACACCCACGGTGATTGCTGGGTATATAATACACCCGGGGTGATTGCTGGGTATATAATACACCCGGGGTGATTGCTGGGTATATAATACACCCACGGTGATTGCTGGGTATATAATACACCCACGGTGATTGCTGGGTATATAATACACCTGGGGTGATTGCTGGGTATATAATACATCCGGTGTGATTGCTGGGTATATAATACATCCGGTGTGATTGCTGGGTATATAATACATCCGGTGTGATTGCTGGGTATATAATACATCCGGGGTAATTACTGGGTATATAATACACCCGGGGTGATTGCTGGGTATATAATACACCCGGGGTGATTGCTGGGTATATAATACACCCGGGGTGATTGCTGGGTATATAAAACACCCGGGGTGATTGCTGGGTATATAATACACCCAGGGTGATTGCTGGGTATATAATACACCCGGGGTGATTGCTGGGTATATAATACACCCGGGGTGATTGCTGGGTATATAATACACCCGGGGTGATTGCTGGGTATATAATACACCTGGGGTGATTGCTGGGTATATAATACATCCGGGGTAATTACTGGGTATATAATACACCCGGGGTGATTGCTGTATATACTACAGTAATAAAGTGTGTGAACAAAGCTTCAGTTTTGGTCTTATGGGACACTTGCGAGGAGAGAGTGCACCACGGCTGTGACTATCATCACATTGGAATATTAAGTGATATAATGATGGACTGACCAGGCTTGATAGCAGCTCCTCTCTTCCTTCAAGGATGTCGCATTTTCTCTCCTGTCCAGGGAATAATACAGATATAAGGTCAGTTTTAGAGTGTGAGAGAGAAATAAGAGAGAAAGAGAGACAGAGAGAGAGCGAGAGAGAGTGACAGAGGGCTAAAGAGAGAGAGAGAGACAGAGGGTGAGAGAGAGAGAGAGACAGAGGGCGAGAGAGAGAGAGAGAGACAGAGGGTGAGAGAGAGACAGAGGGTGATAGAGAGACAGAGGGTGATAGAGAGAGAGACAGAGATGGAGAAAGAGAGAGAGTGACAGACAGTGAGAGAGAGACAGATAAATGTATGTCACACTTTCTGTACTTTTATTTTTCAGTACAGACAGTGGGCATCACATTATTAATCCCGTCTATAATGTGAATAGTAGGAAACTGAATCTGTACCGTGAGTCAGTTTCCAGCCGTTCGCATGGTGAGGGATAATAACCTTGAGTCCCACTGCCACGCAGATGTCGGAGTAGGAACTGATGTGAACGTACACATGAATATTGCGTGGGATCATGCACAATGACATGTCACACACATGGTTCATAGAATCACAATGGCCATATTCCAATCATACCTCCCAGATGTCCTGATTTAGGTGGGACAGTCACGAATTGACGCCACTGTGCCGCCATTCCACCAGTCGGCACGTTTGTCCCCAGACAAGTTGGGAGGTACGCAGCAATTTTAGAGGTTTGTTAGAGAAGGGGAATTGGAGGCAGCCTAATGCTTCAGAAGTGCTTAGCACGGCCCCAGAGACCGTCACACGCCCCTCAGCCTGGCATGACCACTCCGTGTTGTGATTACCGCTGTACGTGTATGTTTGTATGTATAGAAATGGTTATAGATAATTGTCATACCAACTGCTGCTTGATCCACAGTTCTTCTGCCTCCACTTGCTGGCTCTCCCCCAGTTGTTTCCATAGGGTCTCAAGCTCATCATTATTCGACCTGGATAGACAAGTAGAGAATACATTCTTATTTACCTGCTTATTTAATATACACCAGTGCCAGACAAACAGCCAGGCATACTCCGATCTGTGAGCAACAGGAAACGGGATCCATGGTACAAATAACTATCAGTTACAGGTTGTGAGTGTGACAACTACGGGGGGGAGGGCCCTTGACAAATCCACTAGAACTTTGAAAAAAAAATCCCACCCCGACCATAATAAGTGATTTCCTGTTTCAGCCGTTACAGGCGTCACAGGACGCACCAGTTTGGGTGAGTGCAGGTACGTTTCATTTTTTTCTTTTATTATAATATAATTTTAGCTTTTTGTGGCGTTTTCACTTTAATGTCTGCTGATAATACAAATGTTTCCCCTTTGCGATAAGATGATAGCAGGGTTCAGAAACAGCACGTAATAGAAATAATCTCTGTAAAGAGCGAATGATGGAATATTTACATTTAATTATTCACATTCAATGCAGTTTAAAAACTGCAACATAAAATAAAACAAATATTTAAAATTACATACAGGAAATCTACACTGGGCAGTGGGCTATATATTATTATCAGGGAGAGGACAGGTCACTGCCTCCCACAACTTCCACAAAATCATCTCATTTAATACTCTTTGCTGCTGGGGCACCTGCTCCTTCTACTATATAATTCTCAGTCTGTGGCTTCCTGCTGCCTCCATTCCCATCCACACATCATGTCACTGCCCCTGTCACATGCAGTCCTGTCCTCACTGACACATCACTCATCTCCTGATATACTCTGTGCTGTGCTCTAAACATTAACAGGTTCTCTCATACTTATCACATGCACCTTCACAATTAGACCTCACCTCATAACTCCTGTAAACAGCTTTCAATAGAGAGACTTATGAAAAACACTGCTATGTGTTTGACTTCTTCGCTCTCTCTGAGCTGCCTCTCTGCACTGTCCCTGGGCAGTGTGGTCACTCACTATGATGTCAAGTGCGTGATGTCACAGTGTGTGATGTCACCAGGGCCTGTTGAAAGAGGCAGACCTGATAAAATAAGGACACTGCTGTGGCAGATTATAATTAGGGATGAGCGCGCTCGGATTTCTGAAATCCGAGCCCACCCGAACGTTGCGGATCCGAGTCGGATCCGAGACAGATCCGGGTATTGGCGCCAAATTCAAAAGTGAAACTGAGGCTCTGACTCATAATCCCGTTGTCGGATCTCGCGATACTCGGATCCTATAAATTCCCCGCTAGTCGCCGCCATCTTCACTCGGGCATTGATCAGGGTAGAGGGAGGGTGTGTTAGGTGGTCCTCTGTGCTGTTTAGTTCTGTGCTGTTTAGTTCTGTGCTGTTTAGTTCTGTGCTGTTTAGTTCTGTGCTGTTTAGTTCTGTGCTGTTTAGTGCTGTGCTGTGCTGTGCTGTTTAGTGCTGTGCTGTGCTGTGCTGTGCTGTGCTGTGCTGTGTTCTGCAGTATCAGTCCAGTGGTGCTGTGTGCTGTGCTCTGTCCTTCTGAGGTCAGTGGTGCTGCTGGGTCCTGTGCTGTGTCCTGTTCAGTCCAGTGGTGCTGTGTCCTGTGCTCTGTGCTTCTAAGGGCATAGTTATTTCCCCAATATTCCCCTGTGTTTAAAAAAATAAAAAAAAGTTTTTTTTATAAAATACCAAAAACTACTTTAATATTTTTTAATTACCACAAAATTTTCACAACCAATCCTGCAGTATAAGCCCATTGGTACTGCAATATTACCAAGTTCACACATTCAGCAGTAAAAGTCCAGTGGTACTGCAATATTACAAAGTTTACACATTCTGCAGTATCAGTCCAGTGGTGCTGTGTCCTGTGCTCTGTCCTGCTGAGTTCCGTAGTGCTGCTGGGTCCTGTGCCGTGTCCTGTTCAGTCCAGTGGTGCTGTGTCCTGTGCTCTGTGCTTCTAAGGGCATAGTTATTTCCCCATTATTCCCAAGTTTGTAAAAAATAAAAAAAAAGTAAAAAAAAAAAAAAAATTAAAAAAAAAAAAAAAAATATAATAATTATAACCAAATTTGCAAAACCAATCCAGCATTATAAGTCCATTGGTACTGCAATATTACCAAGTTCACACATTCAGCAGTAAAAGTCCAGTGGTACTGCAATATTACAAAGTTTACACATTCTGCAGTATCAGTCCAGTGGTGCTGTGTCCTGTGCTCTGTCCTGCTGAGTTCCGTAGTGCTGCTGGGTCCTGTGCCGTGTCCTGTTCAGTCCAGTGGTGCTGTGTCCTGTGCTCTGTGCTTCTAAGGGCATAGTTATTTCCCCATTATTCCCAAGTTTGTAAAAAATAAAAAAAAAGTAAAAAAAAATAAAAAATTAAAAAAAAAAAAAAATATATAATAATTATAACCAAATTTGCAAAACCAATCCAGCATTATAAGTCCATTGGTACTGCAATATTACCAAGTTCACACATTCAGCAGTAAAAGTCCAGTGGTACTGCAATATTACAAAGTTTACACATTCTGCAGTATCAGTCCAGTGGTGCTGTGTCCTGTGTTCTGTCCTGCTGAGTTCCGTAGTGCTGCTGGGTCCTGTGCCGTGTCCTGTTCAGTCCAGTGGTGCTGTGTCCTGTGCTCTGTGCTTCTAAGGGCATAGTTATTTCCCCATTATTCCCAAGTTTGTAAAAAATAAAAAAAAAGTAAAAAAAAATAAAAAATTAAAAAAAAAAAAAAATATATAATAATTATAACCAAATTTGCAAAACCAATCCAGCATTATAAGTCCGTTGGTACTGCAATATTACCAAGTTCACACATTCTGCAGTATCTTGTGCTACATATAATGGAGACCAAAAATTTGGAGGATAAAGTAGGGAAAGATCAAGACCCACTTCCTCCTAATGCTGAAGCTGCTGCCACTAGTCATGACATAGACGATGAAATGCCATCAATGTCGTCTTCCAAGCCCGATGCCCAATCTCGTAGTACCGGGCATGTAAAATCCAAAAAGCCCAAGTTAAGAAAAAGTAGCAAAAAGAGAAACTTAAAATCATCTGAGGAGAAACGTAAAGTTGCCAATATGCCATTTACGACACGGAGTGGCAAGGAACGGCTTAGGCCCTGGCCCGTGTTCATGACTAGTGGTTCAGCTTCACCCACGGATCTTAGCCCTCCTCCTCCTCCCCCCCCCTACAAAAAATTGAAGAGAGTTATGCTGTCAGCAACAAAACAGCAAACAACTCTGCCTTCTAAAGAGAAATTATCACAAATCCCCAAGGCGAGTCCAAGGGTGTTGGTGGTTGTCAAGCCTGACCTTCCCATCACTGTACGGGAAGAGGTGGCTCGGGAGGAGGCTATTGATGATGTAGCTGGCGCTGTGGAGGAACTTGATGATGAGGATGGTGATGTGGTTATTGTAAATGAGGCACCAGGGGGGGAAACAGCTGATGTCCATGGGATGAAAAAGCCCATCGTCATGCCTGGTCAGAAGACCAAAAAATGCACCTCTTCGGTCTGGAGTTATTTTTATCCAAATCCAGACAACCAATGTATGGCAATATGTAGCTTATGTAAAGCTCAAATAAGCAGGGGTAAGGATCTTGCCCACCTAGGAACATCCTCCCTTATACGTCACCTGAATAACCTTCATAGTTCAGTGGTTAGTTCAGGAACTGGGGCTAGGACCCTCATCGGTACAGGGACACCTAAATCCCGTGGTCCAGTTGGATACACACCAGCAACACCCTCCTCGTCAACTTCCTCCACAATCTCCATCAGATTCAGTCCTGCAGCCCAAGTCACCAGCCAGACTGAGTCCTCCTCAATACGGGATTCATCCGAGGAATCCTGCAGCGGTACGCCTACTACTGCCACTGCTGCTGTTGCTGCTGTTAGTCGGTCATCTTCCCAGAGGGGAAGTCGTAAGACCGCTAAGTCTTTCACCAAACAATTGACCGTCCAACAGTCGTTTGCCATGACCACCAAATACGATAGTAGTCACCCTATTGCAAAGCGTATAACTGCGGCTGTAACTGCAATGTTGGTGTTAGACGTGCGCCCGGTGTCCGCCATCAGTGGAGTGGGATTTAGAGGGTTGATGGAGGTATTGTGTCCCCGGTACCAAATCCCCTCGAGATTCCACTTCACTAGGCAGGCGATACCAAAAATGTACAGAGAAGTACGATCAAGTGTCCTCAGTGCTCTTAAAAATGCGGTTGTACCCACTGTCCACTTAACCACGGACATGTGGACAAGTGGTTCTGGGCAAACGAAGGACTATATGACTGTGACAGCCCACTGGGTAGATGCATCCCCTTCCGCAGCAACAGCAACAGCTGCATCAGTAGCAGCATCTACAAAATGGCTGCTCATGCAAAGGCAGGCAACATTGTGCATTACAGGCTTTAATAAGAGGCACAACGCTGCCAACATATTAGAGAAAATGAGGGAAATTATCTCCCAGTGGCTTACCCCACTTAGACTCTCATGGGGATTTGTGGTGTCAGACAATGCCAGTAACATTGTGCGGGCATTAAATATGGGCAATTTCCAGCACGTCCCATGTTTTGCCCACACCATTAATTTGGTGGTGCAGCATTACCTCAAGAGTGACAGGGGTGTGCAGGAGATGCTTGCGGTGGCCCGCAAAATTGCTGGACACTTTCGGCATTCAGCCAGTGCCTACCGCAGACTAGAGGCACATCAAAAAAGCTTGAACCTGCCCTGCCATCACCTCAAACAAGAGGTTGTGACGCGCTGGAACTCCACCCTCTATATGCTGCAGAGGATGGAGGAGCAGCAAAAGGCCATTCAGGCCTACACAGCCACCTACGACATAGGCAAAGGAGTGGGGATGCGCCTGAGTCAAGCGCAGTGGAGACTGATTTCCGTGTTGTGCAAGGTTCTGCAGCCATTTGAACTTGCCACACGAGAAGTCAGTTCCGACACTGCCAGCTTGAGTCAGGTCATTCCCCTGATCAGGCTGTTGCAGAAGCAGCTGGAGAAAGTGAGGGAGGAGCTGGTAAGCCATTGCGATTACAGCAAGCATGTAGCTCTTGTGGATGTAGCCCTTCGTACGCTTTGCCAGGATCCGAGGGTGGTCACTCTTTTAAAGTCAGAGGAATACATTCTGGCCACCGTGCTCGATCCTCGGTTTAAAGCGTATGTTGTGTCTCTGTTTCCGGCGGACACAAATCTACAGCGGTGCAAAGACCTGCTGGTCAGGAGATTGTCCTCTGAAGAGGACCGTGACATGCCAACAGCTCCACCCTCATTTTCTTCCACATCTATGGCTGCGAGGAAAAAGCTCAGTTTTCCCAAAAGAGGCACTGGCGGGGATGCTGATAACATCTGGTCCGGACTGAAGGACCTGCCAACCATTGCAGACATGTCTACTCTCGCTGCATTGGATGCTGTCACAATAGAAAAAATTGTGGATGATTACTTTGCTGACACCATCCAAGTAGACATGTCAGACAGTCCATATTGTTACTGGCAGGAAAAAAAGGCAGTTTGGAAGCCCCTGTACAAACTGGCTCTATTTTACCTGAGTTGTCCCCCCTCCAGTGTGTACTCGGAAAGAGTTTTTAGTGCAGCGGGGAACCTGGTCAGTGAGCGGCGAAGGAGGTTGCTTCCTCACAACGTTGAAAAAATGATGTTTATAAAAATGAATAATCAATTCCTCAATGAAGTACAGCACTGCCCTCCAGATACTACAGAGGGACCTGTGGTTGTGGAGTCCAGCGGGGACGAATTGATAATGTGTGATGAGGAGGAAGTACACACTGTAGGGGGAGAGGAATCAGAGGTTGAGGATGAGGACGACATCTTGCCTCAGTAGAGCCTGTTTAGTCTGTACAGGGAGAGATGAATAGCTTTTTTGGTGTGGGGGCCCAAACAAACCAATCATTTCAGTCAAAGTTGTTTGGTAGGCCCTGTCGCTGAAATGATTGGTTTGTTAAAGTGTGCATGTCCTATTTCAACAACAGACCTCTCAACTGCAGCTCATCCCTCCTCTGCGGGGATAATGTCTCCTGTGCTCTGACACGTCACTCTGTGTACTCTCAGCCTCAGGATCTGACACTACAGCTACCATGCCTCTTGTAGCAGCCCTCACTCCAGGGCCTCTTCCATGTGCAGTGTCCCCCTCTCTCTTGGGTTCACTATAGTGGCATGGAGTTCTCCCCCTCATCCAGGGCACACATTCCTTGCCCTGGCTAAGTCAACACGCTCAGACTTCCAGGCAATGCTGGGGGAGCCTGGGAGCTTCCACCCCAGGTCCCCAGCTACAACTCTCCTCTCCTGTGTCTTCTCTCTCTTTCTGACACTTGAAAGATCGTGCCTTTAAATGAAAAAGTCAGTCTTCATTGCACGACTATGTGCAAGTGCAACAGGGACATTTTTTTGGGTTTACAAAGTCAAACAATAACACTACGACCCTGTCTGTCTGGGGTCTGTCAATGACGAATTGTCTGGAGCATGTTTTGAGGAGGTATTGTGGCCCCGGTATCAAATTGGGTACCGGGGCCACCCCACTATGCAGTCCAGATACTTGTTTGGTGGAATTCCGACACGTGGAGGGTTTTTTAATTATATTGTGGCCTCGGTACCAAATTGTGTACCGGGGCCACCACACTACGCAGTCAAGATACTTGTTTGGTGGAATTCAGACCAGTTGAGGGTTTTATTATTATATTGTGTGGACCACTCTATCTATACCACACTACAACTCTATACCACTCTATTTCCTACTTTAATTCTATTAAATTCTATTTCCTACTTTAATTCTATTACTAATTAATTACCATAAAGAGGAACAAAAAAAACCAATTTTACCAAAAGTATAATATGACTTAGACTTACAAACACTACACTTGAAAGATCGTGCCTTTAAATGAAAAAGTCAGTCTTCATTGCACGACTATGTGCAAGTGCAACAGGGACATTTTTTTGGGTTTACAAAGTCAAACAATAACACTACGACCCTGTCTGTCTGGGGTCTGTCAATGACGAATTGTCTGGAGCATGTTTTGAGGAGGTATTGTGGCCCCGGTATCAAATTGGGTACCGGGGCCACCCCACTATGCAGTCCAGATACTTGTTTGGTGGAATTCCGACACGTGGAGGGTTTTTTAATTATATTGTGGCCTCGGTACCAAATTGTGTACCGGGGCCACCACACTACGCAGTCAAGATACTTGTTTGGTGGAATTCAGACCAGTTGAGGGTTTTATTATTATATTGTGTGGACCACTCTATCTATACCACACTACAACTCTATACCACTCTATTTCCTACTTTAATTCTATTTAATTCTATTTCCTACTTTAATTCTATTACTAATTAATTAACATAAAGAGGAACAAAAAAAACCAATTTTACCAAAAGTATAATATGACTTAGACTTACAAACACTACACTTGAAAGATCGTGCCTTTAAATGAAAAAGTAAGTCTTCATTGCACGACTATGTGCAACAGGGACAGTTTTTTTCTTTACAAAGTCAACTAATAACACTTGGACCCTGTCTGTCTTTAACATACTTAATGGGATCTCAATGACGAATTGTCTGTAGCATGTTTGGAGGAGGTATTGTGGCCCCGGTATCAAGTTGGGTACCGGGGCCACCCCACTACGCAGTCCAGATACTTGTTTGGTGGAATTCTGACACGTGGAGGGTGTATTTATTTTATTGTGGCCCCGGTATCAAGTTGGGTACCGGGGCCACCCCACTACGCAGTCCAGATACTTGTTTGGTGGAATTCTGACACGTGGAGGGTTTTTTAATTATATTGTGGCCTCGGTACCAAATTGTGTACCGGGGCCACCACACTACGCAGTCAAGATAGATAGATGCGTATCATAGATAAAGTACATTCAGTGGTGTGGGGCAAATTGAAAAATATTCAAAATGCACTGACATTATCAAAAACAAGAGGTTGTCACACGCTAAAACTCCAACATGTATATGATGGAGAGGATGGAGGAGCAGCCGTATGTGTAGTGTAATGCAGACCTGTTGAAGGTTTTTTATATATTTTATTGTGGTGCCCAGTGCCCACTCCTCTACGCAGTCCAGGTACATTTATTGGTGCGATTCATAAAAGTTCAGGGTTTTTAAGATATTGTGGTGACCCACTCCTCTACGCAGTCCAGGTACATTTATTGGTGCGATTCATAAAAGTTCAGGGTTTTTAATATATTGTGGTGACCCACTCCTCTACGCAGTCCAGGTACATTTATTGGTGCGATTCATAAAAGTTCAGGGTTTTTAATATATTGTGGTGACCCACTCCTCTACGCAGTCCAGGTACATTTATTGGTGCGATTCATAAAAGTTCAGGGTTTTTAAGATATTGTGGTGACCCACTCCTCTACGCAGTCCAGGTACATTTATTGGTGCGATTCATAAAAGTTCAGGGTTTTTAATATATTGTGGTGACCCACTCCTCTACGCAGTCCAGGTACATTTATTGGTGCGAATCAAACAAGTTGATGGTTTTCTTATTATATATATTGTGGTGACCCACTCCTCTACGCAGTCCAGGTACATTTATTGGTGCGATTCATAAAAGTTCAGGGTTTTTAAGATATTGTGGTGACCCACTCCTCTACGCAGTCCAGGTACAATTATTGGTGCGATTCATAAAAGTTCAGGGTTTTTAATATATTGTGGTGACCCACTCCTCTACGCAGTCCAGGTACATTTATTGGTGCGATTCATAAAAGTTCAGGGTTTTTAATATATTGTGGTGACCCACTCCTCTACGCAGTCCAGGTACATTTATTGGTGCGATTCATAAAAGTTCAGGGTTTTTAATATATTGTGGTGACCCACTCCTCTACGCAGTCCAGGTACATTTATTGGTGCGATTCATAAAAGTTCAGGGTTTTTAAGATATTGTGGTGACCCACTCCTCTACGCAGTCCAGGTACATTTATTGGTGCGATTCATAAAAGTTCAGGGTTTTTAATATATTGTGGTGACCCACTCCTCTACGCAGTCCAGGTACATTTATTGGTGCGAATCAAACAAGTTGATGGTTTTCTTATTATATATATTGTGGTGACCCACTCCTCTACGCAGTCCAGGTACATTTATTGGTGCGATTCATAAAAGTTCAGGGTTTTTAAGATATTGTGGTGACCCACTCCTCTACGCAGTCCAGGTACAATTATTGGTGCGATTCATAAAAGTTCAGGGTTTTTAATATATTGTGGTGACCCACTCCTCTACGCAGTCCAGGTACATTTATTGGTGCGATTCATAAAAGTTCAGGGTTTTTAATATATTGTGGTGACCCACTCCTCTACGCAGTCCAGGTACATTTATTGGTGCGATTCATAAAAGTTCAGGGTTTTTAATATATTGTGGTGACCCACTCCTCTACGCAGTCCAGGTACATTTATTGGTGCGATTCATAAAAGTTCAGGGTTTTTAATATATTGTGGTGACCCACTCCTCTACGCAGTCCAGGTACAATTATTGGTGCGATTCATAAAAGTTCAGGGTTTTTAATATATTGTGGTGACCCACTCCTCTACGCAGTCCAGGTACATTTATTGGTGCGATTCATAAAAGTTCAGGGTTTTTAATATATTGTGGTGACCCACTCCTCTACGCAGTCCAGGTAAATTTATTGGTGCGATTCATAAAAGTTCAGGGTTTTTAATATATTGTGGTGACCCACTCCTCTACGCAGTCCAGGTACATTTATTGGTGCGATTCATAAAAGTTCAGGGTTTTTAATATATTGTGGTGACCCACTCCTCTACGCAGTCCAGGTACAATTATTGGTGCGAATCATAAAAGTTCAGGGTTTTTAAGATATATTGTGGTGACCCACTCCTCTACGCAGTCCAGAAAGATACCTTTTTGCAACGTTTTGGACTAATAACTATATTGTGAGGTGTTCAGAATACACTGTAAATTAGTGGAAATGCTTGTTATTGAATGTTATTGAGGTTAATAATAGCCTAGGAGTGAAAATAAGCCCAAAAACTTGATTTTTAAACTTTTTATGTTTTTTTCAAAAAAAATCCGAATCCAATACCTTAAATCCGAACCGAGACCTTTCGTCAAGTGTTTTGCGAGACAAATCCGAACCTCAAAAATAACGAAAATCCGGATCCAAAACACAAAACACGAGACCTCAAAAGTCGCCGGTGCACATCCCTAATTATAATGGGGGGTGTTTAGGAGCTGCCCATCCAAGCTCAGTTGTGTAAGAATGACCTTGGAGTGTGGAGCTCAGCCCATGTTCCAATGAACATGGGGATATGTTCTTAATGTGGGCAGCACGGTGGCTTAGTGGTTAGCACTTCTGCCTCACAGTTCTGGGGCCCAATGGGGCAGGGACTGATGTGAGTGAGTTCTCTGTACATTGCTGTGGAATCAGTGGCGCTATATAAATAAATGGTGATGATGATGAATGTTCATTGTTGAATATATGGAATATATATCATAGGTGAAGGGGTTGCTGTATTTCCTGATGACAGTTAAGGTCCAGGAAGGGCCCACAGTACATATTATGGAATTCAGAGTGAGACACATGGAGTGGGGTGACGTTATCTCCACCCAGAGTCCACAGGGTTTAATCAGGCCCGGCGCTCCCATTAGGCAAGGTTAGGCAATTGCCTAGGGCGCCGGGCTCTGCAGGGCGCCTCGAAATTAAAAAAAAAATGACTATGGTCATTTAAAACGGAAATCCACGTGGAGGAGAGGAGGGAAGGGGCTATGAATCTTACCTGCATGAAGCTGCTCCTCTCTGCTCTGTCTCCTCCCCTCCGCTCACTGACAGTGACAGGCCGTGATGATGTCTTCATCACGGCCCGACAGTGTCTGTGAGGGGAGGGGAGAAGACAGAGCAGAGAGGAGCAGCTTCATGCAGGTAAGTTAAAGAAAGACATGGGGAGCTGAGGGGAGGGAAGCGCAGCGCCAATTTTGACAGGGGGGCGCCGATTTTTAAAGGGGGGGGGCGCCGATTTTCACACTGTGCCTAGGGCGCCAAGGACCCTAGCATCGGCGCTGGGTTTAATCCACCACATTAGAGAACTCTATATGGGCCCATTTCCAAAGGGGAAGGACAACTATGGCCTTACCCATATGCCCCGGCAGTCCCTGGTTATGTAGGACAGTCCCCACCAGAGTCATGGCTGCGTAGATAGGGGGCGCAGTTAGTTTTATCACGAGGAAAGCAGAAGGAATGATTATCAATTATTGGGGAGCGGGGATGTCTGACAACAAACATTGTTTACAAACTGCAGACTATGTGGTGTGTAATACATTTCCATTTGTCCCCCTTCACATAAGAACACTCCTACAGTGCTCCATTTATTCTGGGTTTTGGAACTGCCCCTATAAAAGCACTGTTTTCAGGTATACAGATTCACCTGTGTAAGGTGGAGAGAGAAACATCCAAACTTGTAACACATAACTAACCCCCCCCCCCCTCCGTCCTATTCATTAATTTCCACTACTTTTGCATCCTTCACCGAATATACTGTACGGTGGCTCAGTGGTTAGCACTTCTGCCTCACAGCACTGTGGTCATGAGTTCAATTCTCGACCATGACCTTATCTGTGAGGAGTTTGTATGTTCTCCCCGTGTTTGCGTGGGTTTCATCCAGGTGCTCCGGTTTCCTCCCATACTCCAAAATTATATTGGTAGGTTAATTGGCTGCTAACAAATTATTGACCCTAGTCTGCCTGTGTGTTACGGATTTAGACTGTAAGCTCCAATGGGGCAGGGACTGAGGTGAGTGAGTTCTCTGTACAGTGCTGCGGAATTAGTGGCGCTGTATAAATAAATGGGGATGATGATGATATACTGCTCTGTTTAGACTTCTATATAATGTCAGACATTGCTGCTTTTTCTACCTCGCTTCTGGCAGACCCAGGGGGGCAGCTTGATGCTGGATTTCATTCCCTCTAGCAGAGGCAGCTTACTGGGGAAAACAGGTGCTTATTAATGATAATAATCATAAAAACGTGTTCTCACCATTAATGTAAATGTGCTAAACATGGACTTCTGAGTCCTTCTCGATGGTCATACCTGGAAACCGGAGCACCCAGAGGGTAGAACATACAAACTTCACACAGATAAGGCCCTGGATGGGAATTGAACTCATGAGCCCAGCGCTGATCATCATCATCAACATTTATTTATATAGCGCCAGCAAATTCCGTAGCGCTTTACAATTGGGAACAAACATTAATAAGACAATACTGGGTAATACATACAGACAAAGAGGTAAGAGAACTCTGTTCGAAAGCTTACAATCTATAGGACAATGGGAGTTAGAAACACAAGGGCATGTGCTACATCATATTGCACAATGGACCAGCCAGACTGCAAAGGTAAAAGTACTGAGTGGGCTGTGTGTGTTGCAATGTTGGTCAGAAGGTTGTTGTCTTGTGTTAGCAGTATAGAGGATGGTAATAGGGTAATCTAGGGAAATTAAGATGATGGTTGAGGAATATCATAACCTTGTCTGAAGAGGTGGGTTTTCAGTGAACGCTTGAAGGTTTGAAGACTAGAGGAAGTCTTACTGTGCGTGGGAGGGAATTCCACAAAGTGGGTGCAGCCCGGAAAAAATCCTGTAACCGAGAATGGGAGGATGTGATGAGAGTGGAGGAGAGACGTAGATCTTGTGCAGAACGGAGGTGTCGAGTAGGGAGATATTTCGAGACAAGTGAGGAAATGTATGTCGGTGCAATTTTGTTGATGGCCTTGTATGTTAGTAGAAGAATTTTATATTGGATTCGTTGAAATACAGGCGCCAATGTAGAGACTGACAGAGTGGCTCAGCTGAGGAATAATGGTTTGTAAGGAAAATCAATCTAGCCGCTGCGTGCAAAATAGATTGTAGGGGTTCAAGTCTGACTTTGAGAAGACCAGTAAGGAGGGAATTGCAATAGTCGATGCGGGAGATGATGAGTGCATGAATTAATGTTTTGCGGTGTCTTGCATCAGATATGTGCGTATTCTGGAAATGTTCTTTAGGTGTATGTAACATGATTTAGATATAGAGTTGATGTGGGGAATAAACAACAGTTGTGAATCAAGGATTACACCTAGGCAACGAGCTTGCGGGGTGGGATTTATGGTCATGTTATCAACAGAAATAGAAATGTCAGGCAGGAAGCTTCTGTTTTTGGGTGGGAATATTATTAATTCAGTTTTTGAAAGATTGAGTTTGAGTTGGCGAGAAGACATCCAAGATGAAATGGCAGAAAGACAGTCAGTAACGCGAGACAACACAGATGGTGAAAGATCAGGAGAGGATAGATAAATTTGTGTATCATCCGCATAGAGATGATACTGAAATCCAAAGGAGCTTATTAGTTTTCCAAGAGAAGTGGTGTAGATAGAGAATAGCAGAGGACCTAGGACTGAGCCTTGTGGAACTCCAACTGATAAAGGAAGCGGAGCAGAGGTGGATCCAGAGAAATTAACACTGAAAGAGCGATTAGATAGGTAGGATGAGAACCAGGATAGGACAGTGCCTTCAAGACCTAGGGATTGTAGCGTTTGTATGAGGAGAGAGTGGTCAACAGTGTCAAATGCAGCAGAGAGATCCAGGAGAATTAGAAGAGAGTATTGGTTATTATTTTTTTCTGTGATCAAATCATTGACAACTTTGGTCAGCGCAGTCTCTGTGGAGTGTTGAGAACGAGAGACTGACTGAAGAGGATCCAATAGGTTGTTTGCTGTAAGAAAGTGTGTGAGGCGGGTGTAGGCAATTCTCTCGAGAAGCTTGGAGGGGCATGGGAGCTGGGAGATGGGGCAGTAATTTATAAGAGAGTTAGGGTCAGAATTCTGTTTTTTTAAAATGGGAGTAATCACTGCATGCTTGAAAAGTGATGGAAAAATACCAGTAGAAAGAGATAGATTACAGATTTTAGTTAGAGGGGGAATGAGCACAGGAGACAGGGACATACCAATTTGAGAGGGAATGGGATCAAGAGGACAGGAGGTAGAGTAGGAAGATGAGAAGAGAGTAGAAACTTCCTCTTCATTTGTGGGATACAATGAAGAGAGAGTGTCAGAGGGTGCTACAAAGGAATTGAGCAGATTGCTTGTCAAGGGAGATACCATTTCAAGCCTGATCTTATCAATTTTGTCCTTGAAATAGGAAGCAAGATCCTGTGCACTGATGTTAGTTGGAGGATTTGGGGCAGGAGGATTCAGAAGAGAGTTAAATGTGTTAAAGAGGCGTTTGGGGTTAGAAGCCTGAGTATCGATGAGAGATCGGTAATATGCTTGTTTAGCAGTGTCCAGAGCATTTCTGTAGGAGTGGTAGATATCAGTATATGTTATGAAATCATTAGAGGCACAAGATGTACGCCAGTGACGTTCTGCTTTACAAGAAAGTTTTTATAGAGTTTGTGTTACTGTAGTGTTCCACGGTTGGCAACGAATTCTACGGGAAATATGTAGTGTCGCTGGGGCCACTTGATCCAGGGCAATTGCTAGGGTTTGATGAAAATGGGGTACTGCCCGATCAGGGGAGGAGAATGTAGAAATTGGGGAGAGAAGGTGTTGGAGAGAGGTGGAAAACTGTTGAAAATCAATAGAGTTGATATTCCTGCGGGTACGAGGAGGCTTGGAAGAGTTTGACACTAGGGAGGGTAAAGAACTGGGGGTGAGCAAGTATATAATAAGGTGATGATCCGAGAGGGGGAAAGGAGTGTTAAGGAAATCAGAAACTGAGCATAGTCTAGAGAAAACAAGATCAAGACAGTGGCCATCCTGATGAGTAGCGGATTTAATCCACTGGGAGAGGTCAAGTGTGGAGGTTAGAGAGAGTAGTTTGGAAGCAGCATTGGAACGTGGATTAGAAATAGGGATGTTGAAATCACCCATGATGATGGTGGGGATATCAGTAGATAAGAAGTGAGGGAGCCATGCAGAGAAGTGTACAAGAAATTGTTGGTGTGGACCAGGGGGGCGATAGATGACAGCAACACGCATAGAGAATGGGTTAAAAATCCTAACAGCATGTACTTCAAAAGATGTGAATGTGAGTAATGGGACACTTGGTATAACTGTGAATGTGCACTGTGGGGAGAGAAGTAGTCCAACCCCCCCTCCTTATCTGCCTCCTGGTCTGTGGGTGTGGGTGAGATGGAGGCCACCATGTGAAAGGGCTGCAGGTGGGGCAGTGTCTGAATGCGTGAGACATGTTTCTGTTATTGCCAGAAGGTTTAGGGTTGTTTAAGAGGAAGAGATCATGTACGGAGGTAAGTTTGTTACAAACAGAGCGTGCATTCCAAAGGGCACATTTAAAGGACTTTGGAAGAGAGGGGAGACAGGTTATGTGTTTGAGGTTTGCCAGGTTTCTGTAGTGTTCAGATATATGTGTGTGGGAGAAGTGAGGGGGACCTGGATTAGGCGATATATCACCAGCTAATAGAAGCAGGAAGGAAGAAAGGTAGGAAAGATGATTGTAAGATGTGTGTCCTTTTAGTTTCTGGCGGCAGGGTGAGGCTGTTAAAGTTATTGAATTTAAATAGGAAAAGAGTTCATGAGTGTTCACTAGAGGTGAGTGAAGTAATGAAGGGGCAATGTGGACAGAGGTGTGTGTTGCAGGATGGGTGAGGGATGATATAGTCCTAAAGATAATGCCATGAAAAGAGATAAAGAAAAATATTTTGGCAAGCATTGGGACTATTAGTCAAATTGCAAAAATGAGGAATTAAATGAATTGCCTAATTGCAATGTCCAGTGTAATCAGATAAGTAGTGCAGAGCTAGGATGCAGCAAATGTAGTGTATTCCTGGATGTCTGGATAGTATACGTAATGATGTGGGGAGCCATGTGGGGGAGTGGGTGGAAGTGTTGAATGGAGAGTAATAAAGAGCAGGTAATTGAATAGCTGAGATTTTGCAGAGTCATGGGAGAGGAGAGTGGTTGAAAGACAGTATAATTTCTTCCTACTTGTGATGGGAGACAAAGCTTAAATAAAATTGAAGTACAGTGCTGAGATAGGGGACTGAAATAACTGTAGCATGGGTAGGGAGTGGTTGAGCAAGTAGTACAGCAGTCTGATTAAACAGAGTGGATTTTGCATTGAAAGCAGACTGATAAATAAAACAAACTTTCATGAGATGAGAGGAAAATGAGATCAGAGTCCAAAGCAGTCCTCATGTTGCATGTAGCTTGTAGCCAGGGCGAGTTGAAAACATCAGAGGTGGAATATGGAGTTTCAGGTGAATACTGACAGTTGTCCTTGTGAAACTGTGTTAATAGGCAGAAAGTTCTTCTCCTGTTTCCTCCTGTTCAACTCCGGTATAACTCCGAATTATGCTGTTTAAATTTTTTGTTCCACACTTGTATCTATACACACTTAGAACTATACACACTAACTATACAGCTATCACTGGCTTTGCAGCATTCTACTTTGAATATATCTGAGCCACAGTGAGCACCCGCTATCAGCCATCTCTTAAAGTATCGGATACACTACGGACATTTATTTACCAGAACACATCAGTAATGGGATGGAAATGCTGTACTCCGCCTAGTGTACATTTTTATGAATGTCACATTCACATGCAGATAAGAGTATCCGATAGGTGTTTGGGGGATGTATCTCTGTACTGTGTATTAAACTGCATACCATTGATTTACCTCTTTATTGCACCAAACCTCTTTACTTGTTAACTTTACACCTAAAACCTTATCTATAATATAATCACACTGACAACAACTTGATTTTGGTAAAAAAACAGGTCCCAGTTTTTTAAATAATAAAAGTATGGTGGCGGCGGGAGCAATCAGCCCGGGCTTACAAGGACGTGCCCCCATAAAGCAGGACGAGGGGTCCCCCACACAAAGGGACCAAGAGCCAGGGTGCTTCGAAGGGGTAGTGACATGCGGCCAATCAGCGATACCATCGTGTGAATTAGCCGCTTATTGAAACATCTCCACATTACTTCAGTCTTAGAAGACAATACATTGAATCTACTTAAACAAGATCTAATAGGGCGCTTCACTCAGGTGTGCAGCTGTGTAAATACCACGGAGTTTCCACAACAACTCCACAATAAAATACACTGTAATACACAAAATGGTACGTACACTGGCGCTCCCGTTCTTGAAACACAGAGAACTTCTAAATCAGAGAGATACTCTCCCTCAATCCTCTCATCTTGTGAGGTACATAATAAAAAAGAAAGAAAACCAACATAGCATAATAACGTAAAACATCAAGTATAGTCCAACACCACTATGGGCATGTATGGAGTGTTCAAAACTTGGTGATGATAATAAGTTTCAATACAGCACCCGTGATCCTTCCTCTAATTTCCTCCCCCTCAGGGTATGAGCTTACATTCAGGAAGTCAAATATAGGCCTGTAGAATAATTCTCCGTTTCCTTACAGACGTCTCAGCACGTGTGTTGTCACACTCCACTCCAAACATATAGAAATATACAAAAGAAGGAAACAAAGCAACCGCACTGGTGCATTATCTCACAAATACATTTATTCCTGATAAAACAGTGTAGCTAGTAAAATCAATGAATATGATCAGAATCAATAAAAATGGCCCCGTACCAAATGTCCAAGATAAAAGTGCCTGTATACAATAAAACACTGCTGCAGTTCAGGTCCAAAGTACACGATAATGTCACCTGGGCATTTGATCATCGGGTCCTCAGCCAACGCGTTTCAACCCGATATCCTAGGTCTTTATCAAGGCATGTCTCTTCACATTGAAGTGCAGGTTTAAACATTACATTGTCAATTAATTACATTTTCTTCTGTTACCAGGTGACAAAACAAACTCCGGTAGCAGCCCCATCACGGTAGTCCCATTGTCTCTTTGGACCTCTGTCTCTCAAGCTGACCGCGTTAGCCTGCATAGCTGTCCAGGAAGATGAGGGGATCGGGGGTGAGTGGAGAGTGTCGCAGGCCCCCCTGCAAAACCACAACAAACAGAATCAGGTAATTACCCTTATTGTGTACAATATAGAATATAACACCACTAGACTTGTGTATATTCCTGTACCATTGTTCACTCTCTACCCTTGTTTTCTTTTCCAGGATTAAATGGATAACTCCAAATCAATTTGGTTTAAGATATTTTATTCACTTTTTCTTAGATGCGGAGCCACCACCCAGTGTGAGTGATCAGTCAGAGGAGCAGGAGGAGGAGCTGTCAGAGACCCCGCCCTCCTCACCGCCTGCTGGTCCTGCACATTGTCCATCTGTGCGGTCACTGGAAGCCATAGATAAATGGGACCAGACCACCAAAGAGCTCCTAATAACCATCAACCGCAGCCTTCGGTAGACGAAGCACCAGGAAGGAGTGCCAATTAACACGGAGAAGAAGGGCCTGATGGAGAGCATTTTGAACGCTATAAATGGGTTTGGCCAATCCCTGCAGCCATACTGAATCGGCTGCTCGCCGTGGCTCCCCACATGTGACCCCAGTGAGCCTGAGCCTAAGGAAGCAGAGGACTCAGGACCTGGCTCTGCTCCTACAGCCCCCAGAGCTCAGGAGGCACCGAGACAGGTGCGGGGTCCCTGAGGGGATAAGGCACAGATAGCTGAAATAACAGCAACATATTGCAAAAAATATATAAAAATTATAAACTGCATAACCTGGATGTGTTTCACTCTCTTAACCATAACCTCCTAATGACATATACAAGCTTACTTAACTTATCTAACAATAAAGACACTGAGACTTATGAAAGTGGCTAAAGAAGGTCACAGTTTATTAATTATTAAATAAATGGCGGTGAAAGTGAACCGTGAGGCAGCTAAATCAAACTGATATTTGGAACCAAGCGTGGATGGCTGACGGCCTACTCCATGTAACCGGGACACATCCTTAACTGCCTGGCCAACGCTAATTCTGACATCAGAGTGACTAAGCCCCCTCCCGACTACGCATGGGCCACCCTCAGATGCGGGCCAAGGGATCCTCATCAAGAAGGACCTCGTCACGTTCCTGGATGGGGATAGCACCTGTGGTCAAACAGCGATAACACTGTAACGATCAGCCACTGCCCACAGTGACTTCCTACCAACTGTGCCTGCTCTGTGGCGTGGGGAAGAACCAGGTTAAAACTCATATGCCACGGAAGCAGGGTGGTCTATAAAGGGCATGGGTGGGTGGGATCTCGAGCAGTGAATGAGAAAGGACATGTGACATGCTAGGACTTATATAGACAGATCTCCAGGCACTCCCCTTCCTTCCTCATTGGTCGGCCTGGGATGTGGCATCTTACTTGCAGGTAAGGTAACCTCACTTACTGCCACATATATATGCGTCTAAGTGCTTTCGTCCATATGAGAGTACAGGTTGTTCATAGTCATGATGGGCAACATGTTCAGATGAGTAGATAAAATATATTCTGCATAGTGAAACGTGTGTTGAGTCCATTGTGAATTTTTTTTGCTAAAGAATCTGCTATAAACACATCGCAGCCACATTCTCCTGCAGCGTTTATACATCATGGACTAAAAGTATCATTCCAAATTTCAATGGTTTAGGCCATCAATTACTATATATCTGTGGGCAAGGATAGAATTAGACTATGTGCATTATTTTTAGTTTGTTTAGTTGAGCTTTAGTTTTATATATTTAGATTATACTTACAGCTGAAGTGTTGCTGAATCACATCATAATCGTCCGTTTCTGCAAGAAGCTCTTATATGTCAGGAGACAGAACATTTCTTTTTTTAAAAAAAGTAGTAATAAAAATGATATTAATTAAAAAGAACATAGAAAATATTTAGCATAATATATAAATCATATCCAGCCAGGGTACCACTGACACAGGCGGGATGGATACCATCTACATGTAGGAGCAGAAATCGACATTCGGCAGATCAGGCAATGTTTTTCCAGTCTTCAAATATCCAGTTTTGGTGAGCCTGTGCCGCTGTAGTCCATAGTTTCCTGCCCTTATAATGAGGTTCCCAATAAAAAACGTAAATGAAAATCACAAAGGTGTCACATGTAAAATAGACAGTCCCAACATCTCCTGACTTTATGATTTATTTAAGGCTAAAACGAGTAATATTTTAGAGAGATAACGAAAGTTATATTTAATAAAAGGGATATTTGTAAAGTGTTAGGAGTAGGGACGTGACAGTACACTTTTGCACGGCGCTCGCCCTTCTAGTTTGCGGAGGTGTCTTCAAAGACCGTAAAACAGACATGCAAATTGCACTTTGTAGAGCGCTGAACAGGCCATATAATCGGACAAGTGCAAAACCAAAGTGGTATTTAGTGTGCTCCGGCACACAATGTGACTGAGGTCCAGTGTGTGTAAGAGATGGGTACACTGTGGAAAATGAGTTTTTATTAGATGGCATGAAATGAATGTAACTAATTAGGAGCGCCTGCATAGCAGAACAGCAATCAGTACAGACTTCATGTATATTGAAGTCATTTATCTGCAACTGCTGATAATCTGATTATCCTTCAATCCATACTTGCCAACTCTCCCGGAATGTCCGGGAGACTCTCAAAATTTTCGATTCGCGGTAAATCGCGTCATTTTAACCCCGGCATTTCTGTCGCAGGGGCGGGGCCAAAATGACGTGTTTAGTCCCATCCAGCCCTCTAGTCACACCCCTCTCCCGGACTACACTTGCCGAAAGTAGGCAAGTATGCTGTAATCTGTGATGTAATTGCATTACAACATTAATGTTTTGCTAAACTGCATTATTACAGGTGTAATACGCAGCTTACTGTGTTTTCTCCTCCAAGATCCACATTATTTTCTGGGTAGAAAATATACTGAAAAGTTAATGTCCTCTGAATATTTTTGTAAATACTCCCTTCCTCTCGCTGGTCAATTTCTTGCCCATTTGTTTTCCAATTCTTGGTCCCTGTCCTGATATAATGACATTTATTAAAGATTGGGGGGTACATAGGGGGAGGCAAACTGGGGCAGCTGTCACAGGCAGCAATATTTAGGGGGGAATAGAACAAAAACTATTATTATTTTCAAAATGCCAACTTTCTTGGTGCAGATATAAAATATAAATGGTATTTACTTTGGTAGCTCTAATAATCTAATAATGCTTAAAATGAAAATATTTGTCTTTTATAATGTACACAAATCATATATAAATGTTTATGGTAGATGTCTTTCTTAACATTAATGAATTAATTTAATACAGGGAACCGCAGTTGGGGGCAGACTATTCTGTAGCAGGTGAAATGGGTGTTGGATGGTTTGTGAAAATGTGAGTTAGATAAATATACTATATTTTAGTTTCCAGCCATCACCTCTTGATTTACGATGGGCAAATTGGAGGTTCAGTGGCAGAAATGCAGCTCTGGAACCGCAGTGGTTTTTGCAGCCGCAGTCTGAGTTAATGTTATAGGTTTGCAGGGCAGAACGGTCACAGTTATAGAGGAAATGACATCTGCACACAACGGGGAGGCGTTTGGTGGAGTCAGGGCGTTCGGTGCCTGGCGCGTCACAGAGTAGGTATAACGATGCATCTCATTTTGTAGAGCAGCGCATGAACGAGATTTGAAATGATTGTAATGAGGTGCGTCCCTTGCCAGGTGCGGCCTTTCCCACTCTGTAAAATAATTTTAATTTTACACCAGCTCAGAACTGGGAGTACTCAGCCGTACGCACTAGTATTCGGAACTTAAACTAGCCCCCTAGTTGGAGCAAGAGATACATCAGTAAACCAGCGTACTTCTGTGTGCACCTGAGTTTGTCTTGGACATGACTGTACGAGAACACCCTTACTGTATATTGCCTACATGTGCTCGCCCATTCCCCACCCTGTTCACTCTCCTAAATCAGTGGCTGTAGTAAGTGTCTTTGCACTCAGAGGTGACTTGGACGTGGCTGCGTTCTATTACGTACCGTCCGGGTCTGGGCAAGCACAGGGTATTTTCTGCTGACGATAGCACCCATTTGCGGGATACGTTCCTTAATGACTCAAACCTAAGGTGTGCATTGAATGAGGCACCTGATTGGACCTGAATCACAGCTATCAATTTAGATGCTTCATTTTTATCCACATTACTGACCATAGGAGATGGAATACCCTGGACAACTGCATTCCTCTGTACTGAAAACAGTCTTCCTTCCCAAGCTTCACTTCCAGAACCCAAGTCCCCTGGAATCTGCCATAATCCACAGACTAGACTAGCTTTAGAGAGTCGCAGACATATGCTCACATTGAAACAGTGTAATAGTCACAAACAGTCTGGGGTATCTGCAGTATGCATGACCAGTATCCTTGAAGAAGAGGGGCAAGTGTGGCATTTGGAGGGGGGATTTGAAATGTAAATGGTGTCGTAAAATGATCACAAGGGAAAACACATGATTTTCATTTTTGCTATTTTGCCATCTCTTTTTGGCTATTAAAAGTATTTACCACTTTGAGATTTTTACACATTTTACTTTCTAACATCATAGAATTATAATGGATTTATCCCAGAATCCCTACCACTGATAAAAACATAACAGTCCACAATGCCAAAACAAAATAGCTAAACATTTTTCTTAAGTAATTTCAAATATAAAACAGACAACGATTGCTTGTTCATTTTGCCCAAGTAAACCCTGCTGTAATTAGTTGTCTTCAGAGGTCACATAAGTAATTGGATCCCTCCTGTGTACAATTAGTGTTTCACATAATCTGAAAATAAACACACGTGTCTCTGAGAGGTCCTACAGTTGGTCAAAGCTTCATCATGAAGTTCAAAGAAAATTCAAATAGAACATGTTAATGATCAGCACTGGTCAGAAGAAGGTTATAATGAGATTTCCAAACTGTTTACCATCCCGCAGAGCACTATCACATCCATCATAAAGAAATTAAGATAATGTGGCACAACTGTGAATTTGTCTAGAACAAAACTGAATATCCCTCCGAGAAGGGTAATTGTCAGGGTACCCACCAAGAGGAGCCTGGCAGCTCTGTCAGTTTAGCTTTCCATTGCAGAGTTGATAGAAACTATCCATAGGACAACAGTAGCCTGGCTACATGAAATCTTACCTAGAATTTGTCTGAAAGCATGGGGAAGATCTTTATACCAAGTGGAGAAAGATTATCTGTCCTGATGAGACCAAGATTGAACGTTTGGCTTCAATGCTAGGCAGAAATCTAACGCAGCGCGTGTGTCACGGGCACTAGGAGTCTTTACCCAGGGATCACCAGGTGATAGGCTTACCAGAGCAGTATAGGTGGTAATATGGTACTCTGGTAGCAGGGTGATCACGGAACAGGAAATAGCAGATGATGAGATGCTCAGGAAAGTCTATGACTAGCAGCACTGGCAATATGGAAGTAGTAATACACGAGGAACTGTATGGACAAAGGACACGTGAAGGTAGTCAGTGGTCTGCGGTAGCAAGTTGTACCACTGCTATAGTGAGGAGGAATGTCCAACAGAAACGAGGAGGTGAGGAGAGTCAGCGGTCTGCGGATAGCAAGTTGTACCGCTGTCTGAGTGAAGGAATGGAATCCAAGTGGAGGTATCCGGGGAGTCAGTGGTCTGCGTTAGCAAGTTGTACCACTGCTATGTGAGAGGATACTGGAACGGGTGAAACTGTAAACGGGAGTCAGTGGTCTGCCACTAGCAAGTTGTACCACTGAATATATATGTGAGGAGGTGCACGGGGAGAGACTGTAACACAATATATACACGGGCACCTTGACTTTGATCCACAGTAATATGCACAATATAAATGTATAAATGACTGAACAACACTGCCAATATAGAAAGTCTCTTGAAGTAATCCAGCATGAGATAACACAGTCAATGATGGCAATAGACTCAGCGGATAGTACACTCCAGAGGAGAACCAACACAGTCCAGCAAGGTATGCAATACACAGCACAGTCAATGGGAAGTATGCATACCGTGGTTCAGGAGAAGGCAGTCAGACAGGAGTGCAGAGATACCTGAAGGGCAGGAGGCCGGCAGGATCCAAAGTCCCTGGATGGGTGAAGCGGTGGTCTAGCAGGTGCGGAGCACAGGTAGGTAGACCAGCAGGGAACACAGGAAGGCGTGGAGAGCGGATCAGCAGTAGATGGATGAGTAGCGCTGAGATGTAACAGCAGCGGGTCTCTGCGGGAACACGGAGGTAGCCAATAGCAACCAGCAGGTGCAGTAACGATGGGACACCGGAGCAGAGTAGAACTGGAACAGTTGGTCACGGAGAGTAGCGGGTAGCAATAGTGGCAGCAGACTCAAGGAAACACGGGAGAGTTGACAAGGGCTGAAGACTGAAGCGCACAGGAGCAGCGGATAGGAATCAGCCAAACAGTCACGATGAAACACAGACGGGTTGCAGGTTGAAGACTGTAGTGCACGGAGGCAGCGGATAGGAATCAGCTAGCAGTCACGATGATGAAACACAGACGAGTTGCAGGTTGAAGACTGTAGTGCACGGAGGCAGCGGATAGGAATCAGCCAAAGAGTCACGATGATGAAACACAGACGAGTTGCAGGTTGAAGCCTGTAGTGCACGGAGGCAGCGGATAGGAATCAGCTGGCAGTCACAATCATGAACAGGTGAGTGGATGTGAATGAAAGACTGTAGTGCACGGAGGCAGCGGATAGGCATCAGCTAACAGTCCCAATGATGCATGGTAGGGTTGAAGTGATTAGAAGACTGTAGTGCACGGAGGCAGCGGATAGGGATCAGCTCACAGTCACGATGAAACAGTAGATGGTAGAAGTGGTATGGGAACCACAGTAGTAGAAGTGGTTTGGAAACCACAGAGGTAGAAGTGGTTTGGAAACCACAGGAATCAGCTGGGCTGAATAAACGAGGAAACACAGGAACACCTTCAGAGACTCATGGGGAATGAGACTCCAAGATCAGGCAACGTGGTATTGACCACAGGTGCTTAATATAGGGAGGTTGCCTGATCTGCCAATTTAGTTAAAGGAACATACACTGGAGGTATGGAAAGGGCTGCGCATGCGCAGTCCCTCAGGATGGAGGACGGCCACGGTTCCTAAATGTCCGGGAAGAAGCACTCACAGTCCGGTGAGTGACAGTACCCCCCCTTTTAAAGGTGGGCACAGAACGCCTGGAACCGGGCTTGTCCGGATTTTTGGAATAAAACTTCTTCAGAAGGGCAGGAGCATTAAGATCTTCAGCTTTGATCCATGAACGCTCTTCAGGACCAAAGCCCTTCCAATGAACGAGGAAACGGAGGACTCCTCGCGAAATTTTTGCATCCAATACCTCAGTAATCTCGAAATCCTCCTCCTGATGAACTTGAACTGGCTGCGGTGCTGAGGGAGGAGTCGAGAAACGGTTGATGATGAGAGGTTTGAGCAAGGACACATGGAAGGCATTGGAGATCCGAAGATTCTTAGGAAGAAGAAGTTTAACACATACTGGATTGATAACTTGAATGATCCTATATGGACCAATAAAACGAGGGGCGAATTTCATAGATGGAACCTTCCAACGAATATTTTTGGTAGATAACCAGACACGATCTCCAATTTTTAGTGGTGGAATAGCCCGCCTCTTCTTATCTGCGAAAGACTTATATTTGTTAGATGTCTTCTTTAAACAGGTTTTGACCTGAGACCAGATATTTTTGAAGGTCTGACAAGCAGTCTCCACAGCAGGAACTTAGGTGGGCGGGAGGGCAGGAAATTCCGGAAAAGACGGATGGTGACCGTAGACCACAAAGAATGGAGTTTTGGATGATGACTCATGGTACATGTTGTTATGGGCGAATTCAGCCCAAGGGAGCAATTCTACCCAGTTGTCTTGGTTGGCTGAAGAGAACATCCTAATAAAGGTCTCAAGATCTTGATTGACTCGTTCCGTTTGTCCGTTAGATTGCGGATGGTAAGAAGATGAGAGTGCTAATCGTATGCCCAAGGTTTTACAAAGGGCCCGCCAGAATCTGGAAACGAATTGTACTCCTCTATCCGACACAATCTCAGACGGACATCCATGGATGCGGAAGATTTCTTTAATGAAATGTTCAGCCAGAGTAGACGAGGAAGGTAAACCGGACAGAGGGACGAAATGGGCCATCTTCGAAAATCTGTCTACCACTACCCAAATAGTATTGTGATTCTTACTTGGTGGCAAATCAGTAACGAAATCCATACTAATATGGGTCCAAGGCTTGGACGGAATGGGTAGTGGTCGCAGCAACCCTGCTGGAGTTCTGCGGGAGGATTTGAACTGAGAACATAAATCACAGGAAGCAACAAACTCTTTGACGTCTCTCCTCATTGAAGGCCACCAGTAACTACGAGAGAGAATCTCAAAGGTCTTGTGTTCACCGGCGTGTCCAGAAAAACGAGAGGCATGGAACCACGAAAGGATTTTTCTCCTCAGAGTAGGAGGCACAAGGGTCTTCCCAAATGGTAGCATTTTGGTGGATGAAGCAGCCAGAGAAATACATTTGGGGTCTAGAATAGCATGGTTGGGAACCTCTTCTACATCAGAGGACGTCACAAAAGCTCGAGATAGAGCGTCAGCTTTCTTGTTCTTAGCGGCTGGTTTGAAGGTTATAATTAATTCAAAACGGGAAAAGAAAAGAGACCATCTTGCTTGGCGAGGGTTCAAGCATTGAGCAGATTGCAAATATGACAAGTTCTTATGATCCGTGAAGATCGTCACCGGATGGCGAGCTCCTTCCAACAAGTATCTCCATTCCTCTAATGCAGCTTTGATGGCCAGCAACTCCTTGTCCCCGATAGTATAATTTTTCTCTGCGGGCAGAAGACCCCGAGAGTAGAAGGCACAAGGATGTAATTTTTGTTGCTCCGAGCGTTGGGAGAGAATAGCTCCTAAGCCCACATTAGAGGCATCTACTTCTAGGAAGAAGGGGAGTGTCACATCAGGCTGTCGCAGAATGGGAGCAGACGAGAAGGACTCTTTGAGGATTTGAAAGGCTTGGAGAGCCTCAGATGACCATTGCTTAGTATTAGCCCCTTTCCGAGTTAGGGCCACAATGGGAGATGCAATGGATGAAAAGTCTTGAATGAAGCGTCTATAGTAATTGGCAAAACCTAAAAAACGCTGGATGGCACGAAGAGTAGTTGGCTGAGGCCAATGTAGTACAGCATTTACTTTGTCTGGATCCATCTTCAGGCCAACTCCGGAAACTATATACCCCAAGAATGGAATCTGGGGTAACTCGAATGAACATTTCTCCAATTTACAGAACAACGAGTTTTTCCGTAGTCTGGAGAGGACCTCTGCCACATGTTGGTGATGGGAAGGCAGGTCCTGTGAGAAGATCAATATGTCGTCCAAGTAGACAACGACACATACATATAATAAGTCCCGAAAGATCTCATTGATGAAACCCTGGAAAACCGCGGGGGCATTACACAGCCCGAAGGGCATTACTAAATATTCGTAATGCCCATCTCTGGTGTTAAACGCGGTCTTCCATTCGTCACCGGAACGGATTCTAATTAAATTGTAGGCACCACGAAGATCCAACTTAGTAAATATCCGAGCTCCCTTGATGCGATCAAATAGCTCAGTGATCAGCGGAATGGGATACCGATTCTTGATAGTAATGGCGTTGAGTCCACGAAAATCTATACAAGGGCGTAATGATCCATCCTTCTTTTTGACGAAGAAGAACCCAGCTCCAGCGGGAGAGGTGGAAGGTCGAATGAACCCACGCTGGAGATTCTCCTGTATGTACTCAGATGTGGCTTGAGTTTCAGGTAATGAGAGAGGATAGACCCGACCCCTGGGAGGAGTCTTGCCAGGTAGAAGGTCGATCGGACAATCCCAAGAATGATGAGGAGGAAGACGTTCAGACTGAGCTTTATCAAACACATCGGCATATGAAGCATACTGAGGAGGGAGTCCCGGGGAGGAAGATGAGATGGAAGATTGCTGTACTTTAAGAGGAATAACTTGAGAGAGGCAACGATGGTGACATTCAGACCCCCAAGACGTAACTTGGGGGGTGCGCCAGTCAATCTGGGGAGAGTGACACTGAAGCCATGGATGGCCTAAGACAATCGGACTTGTCGTAACTGGAAGGATTAAAAACGAAATTTCTTCATGGTGTAGTACACCAATCTGAAGGGTTACTGGAGACGTACTCTGGGTGATGAGACCATTGATGAGGCGTGATCCATCTATAGCCGTCACAGTAATGGGTGTTTTTAAAGTGATCACTGGTAGGGACCATTGATTCACTAGTGATTTAGAAATGAAATTTCCTGCTGCTCCGGAATCAATCAATGCCTGTGACTCAAAGGATTTGGTAGCAAAGGAAATCGTAACATCGAAAGCGCAGACTTTAGATTTCATAGACAATGGAGAGGACTCCAGGGACCCTAACTTCACCTCTCCAGAACTAGTTAGGGCCTGGCATTTCCCGATCTCTTAGGGCAAGAGCTGAGCATATGCGTGGAATCAGCACAATAGATACAGAGTCTATTCTTTACTCTTCGTTTCCTCTCCTATGAAGATAATTTGGAACGTCCTATCTCCATGGGAATCGCAGAGGATGGAGCTGGACGAAATTGAGGGTTAGAACGAAGAGGTGCTTTGACAGCCGTTGTTTTCTCAGACTCTCTCTCACGAAATCTCATATCTACACGATGGCAAAGAGAGATCAAATCTTCTAGTGACGAAGGAAGTTCTTGGGTAGTCAGTACATCCTTAATTTTATCGGAAAGCCCCTGCCAGAAGGCGGCAACTAATGCTTCAGAGTTCCACTGAAGTTCAGAGGCTAAGATCCTAAATTGAATGATATACTGTCCTACTGTATGGGAGCCTTGTCGCAAACGAAGAATGCTGGAAGCAGCGGAGGTCACACGACCTGGTTCATCGAACACACTTCGGAACGTGGAAATGAATTTGGCACTATCTTGTAGAATTGGATCGTTTCTCTCCCACAGAGGGGAGGCCCAAGCCAGGGCTTGTCCAGAAAACAATGAGATAAGATAGGCCACTCTGGAACGATGGGTAGAAAAATTTTGAGGTTGAAGTTCAAAATGGACTGAACATTGGTTAAGGAAACCTCTACAAGTTTTGGGGTCCCCGTCATATTTTGACGGAGTAGGCAGGTGTAGCGTAGGAACTGTAGACACCTGGGATGGCACTGGGGAAACGGAGGAAAGCACAGGAGCTTCAACATTAGCTGTAACAGTCTGTCCAGATGTTCCTTGGGAGGTTAAAGATTGGTAACATTGAAGTAACAGCTGTTGGCGAGCATCCTGTTGCTCCACACGGTTGACCAGATGCTGCAGCATCTCCTTGGCTGTAGGTTCCGTATCTGGGTCTGTCATGGCCTGATCTTACTGTCACGGGCACTAGGAGTCTTTACCCAGGGATCACCAGGTGATAGGCTTACCAGAGCAGTATAGGTGGTAATATGGTACTCTGGTAGCAGGGTGATCACGGAACAGGAAATAGCAGATGATGAGATGCTCAGGAAAGTCTATGACTAGCAGCACTGGCAATATGGAAGTAGTAATACACGAGGAACTGTATGGACAAAGGACACGTGAAGGTAGTCAGTGGTCTGCGGTAGCAAGTTGTACCACTGCTATAGTGAGGAGGAATGTCCAACAGAAACGAGGAGGTGAGGAGAGTCAGCGGTCTGCGGATAGCAAGTTGTACCGCTGTCTGAGTGAAGGAATGGAATCCAAGTGGAGGTATCCGGGGAGTCAGTGGTCTGCGTTAGCAAGTTGTACCACTGCTATGTGAGAGGATACTGGAACGGGTGAAACTGTAAACGGGAGTCAGTGGTCTGCCACTAGCAAGTTGTACCACTGAATATATATGTGAGGAGGTGCACGGGGAGAGACTGTAACACAATATATACACGGGCACCTTGACTTTGATCCACAGTAATATGCACAATATAAATGTATAAATGACTGAACAACACTGCCAATATAGAAAGTCTCTTGAAGTAATCCAGCATGAGATAACACAGTCAATGATGGCAATAGACTCAGCGGATAGTACACTCCAGAGGAGAACCAACACAGTCCAGCAAGGTATGCAATACACAGCACAGTCAATGGGAAGTATGCATACCGTGGTTCAGGAGAAGGCAGTCAGACAGGAGTGCAGAGATACCTGAAGGGCAGGAGGCCGGCAGGATCCAAAGTCCCTGGATGGGTGAAGCGGTGGTCTAGCAGGTGCGGAGCACAGGTAGGTAGACCAGCAGGGAACACAGGAAGGCGTGGAGAGCGGATCAGCAGTAGATGGATGAGTAGCGCTGAGATGTAACAGCAGCGGGTCTCTGCGGGAACACGGAGGTAGCCAATAGCAACCAGCAGGTGCAGTAACGATGGGACACCGGAGCAGAGTAGAACTGGAACAGTTGGTCACGGAGAGTAGCGGGTAGCAATAGTGGCAGCAGACTCAAGGAAACACGGGAGAGTTGACAAGGGCTGAAGACTGAAGCGCACAGGAGCAGCGGATAGGAATCAGCCAAACAGTCACGATGAAACACAGACGGGTTGCAGGTTGAAGACTGTAGTGCACGGAGGCAGCGGATAGGAATCAGCTAGCAGTCACGATGATGAAACACAGACGAGTTGCAGGTTGAAGACTGTAGTGCACGGAGGCAGCGGATAGGAATCAGCCAAAGAGTCACGATGATGAAACACAGACGAGTTGCAGGTTGAAGCCTGTAGTGCACGGAGGCAGCGGATAGGAATCAGCTGGCAGTCACAATCATGAACAGGTGAGTGGATGTGAATGAAAGACTGTAGTGCACGGAGGCAGCGGATAGGCATCAGCTAACAGTCCCAATGATGCATGGTAGGGTTGAAGTGATTAGAAGACTGTAGTGCACGGAGGCAGCGGATAGGGATCAGCTCACAGTCACGATGAAACAGTAGATGGTAGAAGTGGTATGGGAACCACAGTAGTAGAAGTGGTTTGGAAACCACAGAGGTAGAAGTGGTTTGGAAACCACAGGAATCAGCTGGGCTGAATAAACGAGGAAACACAGGAACACCTTCAGAGACTCATGGGGAATGAGACTCCAAGATCAGGCAACGTGGTATTGACCACAGGTGCTTAATATAGGGAGGTTGCCTGATCTGCCAATTTAGTTAAAGGAACATACACTGGAGGTATGGAAAGGGCTGCGCATGCGCAGTCCCTCAGGATGGAGGACGGCCACGGTTCCTAAATGTCCGGGAAGAAGCACTCACAGTCCGGTGAGTGACAGCGTGATTCCTAAAAGAACGATCCCTACATTGAATCATGCTGGTGGTATAATGTTATGGGATTTTTCCTCTGCATCAAGAACTGGAAAACTTGATAAAATCTAGGGCAAAATGAGTGGACTAAGATGTAGCCAAATCTTGCAGGAAAACCTGCTGCAGTCAACAGCAGGTCAGTGAGCCGAAGCGTACAGCAAATGCCACATTGGAGTGGCTTAAATACCGAGCAAATCATTGTTCCAGAGTATCCCGGTCAAAGCTAAGTCACATTCCGAATCTGTGGAATGGTTTGAAAATTTCCCACCAAGGGTCCTCTTGTAACCGAAAATGGCAAAGCAGAATTGGCGAAAATTGCAGTTTCTTGGTGTGCAAAGCAGGTAGAAGATTGCCCAAATATACTCTTTAATTCCTGCTAAATGAGTTTCTACCAAGTATAAAAATAAGGGTGTGAATATATATGTAACCAGTCATTTTTTTGCAATTATTTAAACTAAAGCTTTAGAGATGTATTTTATATTTGTCAAATGTCTTTAGATCGGTGTTAAGAATTACCATATAAATTAATTTAGATTATATAATATAAGAGAAGAAAATAAAATAAAATGGGAAGAGTGGGGGAGGGGGTGAACACTTTTATATAACACTGTATATAACAGACACACATGGATGGTATATATGGATCCTGATTAGTATAATTTACAAACAACATTATAAAATAAATATACAATTTTCACTCTGCATCTTTTGAACAATGTTCCATGATTTGGGGGGATTTCGATCATCTGTAATAACTCCCCAATGAAGAGCAATTACCGGCACAGACTTGCTAAAGCTCCTAGCAATAAAACGAGTTCGAAATGTTCTTGTTCCACCTTAACTCTCATAGTGCATCGATTTCTGGCCGCAGAAAACGTATAAATGATGTGACAGTAAAAGCTACTTAAATAGAGAAGGTTGGTTCTCCCAGGTTTTGTAAGTTACTCAGTATTGTTTAATCGGAAACATATGAAAAAGGGTCGACGCTTGATGTTCCCCTTTGGAAAGTAGCATGGATGAAAGAAAACACCTCTTGTCTGGTCAACCACGTTATTAAGTACAGTCTATCGTTATACAGCGATCTACATTACAATGAAAGCATTGGCTAAACATACACTAGGAGGTCTTGATGAAGTTTGATTTCACATGATTGCCCTTTTGTGCATATAATTTACATATAAAACTGTTCTCTCTGTACTGTTAGCCATTATGATATCATGGGAAAAATGGGGAAGGGATGACAGGAAAAACCGCTCCGCACAAGATAGTACCCTACCTCACTAATGAGTATATATTGTTATGTGAGGGGGTGCTAAGGTCATATATATGAACATATAATCCAAAAAGAAAGGGAAAAAAAGGGTGATGACCTAAACAAGCACTCCAGGTACATACAAATAATCAATTAATACATATTGTTTTTATTGGTATGCATTAAAAATGGTACATATAGATACACCACACAGATAAAAAAGCGAAATATAAAAAGAATGTAGTGTTGAAAAGTATAGAATTAAAAATGAATGGACCCTGGGATGGAGCCGATCAGAATCCGTATAACATTCCCAAAGGGAAAGTCACTGATATAGGATCTCTTGTGGGAGTATACACAACACAAATAGAGTGGTAAACGATGTGCACATTCTGCATGGTAACAGTGTGTCACTTGTATAGCACTTGATATTTTGTGTTGTGTTTAGTGTGAGCTATAGATGGCAGTATTGCCTAATTTGTTCCTCAATTGATCCAATAATGAGTTATCCTTCAGAGTGCCGTGCACCTTAATACATACTAGAGATTCTTAAAACACGAGCCCTATGTAGTATATCAAGGACTTGCCAAGTATATAGTAGCTTGTGTTCTCATACATATGCGCCTACTTAGGCTATGACTCTAGATGTTACTCAGTGACTCGTGTATAACGGATGATCTCTATAGTACTGGTCTTCTAAAGGGCCACTTTTGTGTATTTATTCCTGTATTGACATAGGTTGCTGTCACCCAATTCATATATCAAGAGTCATCTAGATATTTGTTAGAAACTGACATAATGGTTGAGGTAAGTATAGTAGAATTACATAAAATGAAAAAAAACAAAATAAATATAAACTAGTGAGTAGCATGATTGAATGTCACAATCATATGTGTATATTCATTTTTATCAAAATTATATCCACTGTGAAAAAATGTAAGTATCGATTATGGAAAAAAATGTTAAAACAAACTACGTGTTAGTTGTTATTTTATATTTATTTCCTATATTATATATCTTTCTTAAATTATTTATTTGTATTTTTTAATTTTTTAAAATTTCTATACTTTTTTATATATATCTTTTCTCTCATCTCCTATATTTTTTGCTTTTTGGAATTGTTATTCATTTATTTATTTCTCACTTCTTATTTTTTATTTTATTTTTTATTTTTTATTTTAATTTTATATTGTTTATTTTCTGTTGTTTATCATTTATTATTTTTCATATTTTATTTTCTGTTTTTTATTTTTTTTATTATATTATTTTTTTATTATTATTTTATATTTTTGTATTTTTTTATATTTTTCCATTTATTTATTTTCTTACTTTTTTATATTCTTTATCCTTTTAGATTTTTATAGATTTTTATTCTCCATTTATTTTCCCATATATTATTTTTATGTTACTAATTTGTGATTATTAATGTATTTGATATATCCATCTAATAGAATTAATGAAATGTAAAGTGTGAATATAGATATCTCAGATGTGCATGTGAACCTGAATATCTAATAATTATGTATAAAGCCTTGTGTGTAATATAATAAGGCAAATGTGCAAAAAAATGGGAAACAGTTCTATTAGATACTATGACCCACTAAAGTGTATAAATATATCCAAGTTGATTAAGGACCAATACTATTGGTCAGGTGAAAAAAAGGAACAAATAAATATAAAAACAAATATAAAGAGTGAGAATATATATATATATATGTATATTAGGGTCTGTGCTAGAGTGAGTAGGTTTCTATGATTTAATTAGTCGTCAAATTCAATTGACCATGGGTACATTACCAATGTACTATCGCAAATTGCCCTCAGGTGATTCATATATATCACAAAGAGTTCAATAGTGAGTATATGGCAGAGATATTCAATATGGGATATATAAAGAAGAATAATAATAAACAAATGAAAAAGCAAACAGAAAAACAAAAATAACAAAATTATTAGTATTAGAACGAATATAAACCGGACCTAAATTGTGATAGATCGTTGATACAACAAATATCATGAACTTGAAATAGGCCATTAGGATATTATGACTTGTTCTCATTATTCGGTAAGTATGTTATTGTTATTGTAATCAAAAAGTATGTTCTCAAGATGAAATTCAGTATCCATTATGAAATGAATATGTTACCTCATAAGATACAGATGCATTAGTAGTGGCATTGCTTGCTCCTACAGAAAACTAGCATAACTAGTATTCTCATTTAGGCCAAATGGCATTATAGAATTCAATAAGAAAATCCATCGGCTTTCCCTCTGTAGGAGCTGTTTGATAACATCACCCCCTCTGATACCCATCTTAATTTGTTCGATCCCAAAAGCTTTCATGTCATGGGGATTTCCTCCATGTTTATGGAGGAAGTGGCGTGCCACTGATGTCAGTTGTTTAAATGTATCTTTATCTGTGGGTGCATTCCTGATTGAACCAATGTGTTCTAATAGTCTGTTTTTTAACATTCTGCTAGTCGTGCCTACGTAGATCAAATTACAAGGACATGTAAGAACGTATATCACACATTTGGTAGTGCAGTTAATAAATTGTTCAATTTGATGTTTATTCCCATATCTGTCAGAAATGTCTCTGGTTCTTTCCATATAAGAGCATGCCTTACAATGACCACATTTATGGGATCCTTTAACTTATAGAATTAGGGTACCCATCGAAAAGTGACTTCTCACCAATTTGTCACCTAGATTAGGTGATCTACGCCAGCTAAAATCAGGTCTTGCCCCCAAATTTTTAGACAAATCCATATCTGATAGGAGAATAGGCCAATGTTGTTGTACAATGTTTTGTATCTCCTTCCATTCATGGCAAAAGTTGCCTACAATTCTAATTTTATTGTCATTCTTGGGCTTGATCTTACCATACATCAATTTACTCCTATCTTTAATATTAGCCTGATTAAAGGCTCTTTTAATGAGTCTCTTACTGTAGCTTCGTTGCACAAGTCTCATACTTAATTCTACAGATCTTTGCTTAAAATCAGAGGGGTTGGAGCAATTGCGTTTTAGTCTCAAAAATTCTCCCTTGGGTATGTTGTTTATTACAGGTGGGAAATGGGAACTTTCGCTATGTAATATACTGTTGGTCGCTGTTTTCTTGCGGAATAGGTCGGTAACAATTCTACCATCTGGCATTTTCCAGATAGTCGGGTCTAAGAAATTGACATGCTTCTGGTGCATTTCATATGTTAGATGTAAGTTGTTTAGGTTGTTGTTAAGAGTTTCTACGAACTCTACAAACATTTCTTGTTTGCCATTCCACATAATAAGTATGTCGCCGATATAGCGCATCCAAACAGTTATATTATCAGTATATCTGTTCAGTTGGTCACAGAAAACTGTCTCCCTCTCCCACCTGCCCAAGTAGAGATTGGCAAAAGTGGGGGCACAAGCCGCCCCCATTGCCGTCCCTTGTAACTGTAGGTAAAATCTGTTGTCAAAAACGAAAAAGTTTCTCTTCAGTATAAATTCAAGGAGTTCGATCAAAAAGAGGCTAAATGTGGGGTTGTCATTGGCCTGTAAGAAGAATTTGACAGCATCAATACCCACTTCATGTTGGATGCTGGTATAAAGTGACTCTACATCCATTGTGATGAGCCAAACATCTTGTTTCAAGGTGATACCATCTAAAAGCTTAAGGATGTCTGTAGTGTCTCTTACGTAAGAGGGTAAGGAAGTGACATAATCACGCAAATGTAAATCAATGAAAATGCTTGCTTGTTTGGTCAAGCCTCCTATACCCGAAAGAATTGGTCTTCCGGGTGGTTTAATGCCATTTTTATGAATTTTAGGCAATAAGTATATTGTTGGTATTTTAGGATTGTCAATGCTTAAAAATTCAAATTCTGATTTCAAAATCACTCCACTTACAAAAGCTCTTTTGATCATTCGATCATATATAGATTTGAAATCATTCAGAGGATTAGAAAAGAGTATTTTGTAGCATTGTTTATCTCCTAGTTGTTTCTGCATTTCTTCCTTATACAAAGTAATAGGCCAAATCACTACATTCCCACCCTTATCAGATGGTTTGATAACAACATCTTGCCAAGATTGAATCTCTTGAATGGCTCGTCTTTCATCTCTTCTCAAATTGTCCCATTTTCTATTTCTATTCTTCATGGATTTGAGTTTTAAGGTATCTAGATCGCGTGATACCATATTCTTAAAAACTTTTATTTGTGGACTAATATTGTCATGGGGACAAAAAGTGGATCTTTTTTTACATGTAGGTCTAGAGGTTTGGCTAGATGTAATTTCCCTGCCAGTTTGTTCCTCTAAGAGATATTCTAAAGCAGACAAAGCTGTGTTATCTTCCTCCTCCAGATTCACATCCCTTGTTGGTATTACCGGATTTATACTAGTATCCACTTCTTCTGAAATAGATATTGGGATACTGAAAAATCTATCAGTATCTTCTCTGGTACCCACGGAGGCATTTGCACTGGTTTCTTGCAAATTAATAGGCTCATTTTTACTAAAGAATTTATTCAAACGTAGTTTCCCTGTGAAGAGGTGGAGGTCTTTTTCCCATCTAAAGCGATCAAAATTGTTCACTGGTGAGAACGTTAGACCATAACTTAATAATCTTATATGTGACTCATTTAAAATTCTATCTGACAAGTTGATTATCCGTAGGGAATCATTTATTTGCCCCTGTATTTTCTGTTGTATTGATAATTGCCCGTCCAGGGAGTTCGTGAGCGGTCGCGTAGATTTCTTGTGTCCCCTCCTAATATGTTTGTTCCACCGGTGTCCTCCCCTAGAGGTCTCTGAGTTTTCCCTAAAAAAGTATTCTTGTTGGTATTTCTCCTGGTTCTAGATTGAGTTCTACTCCTATTGAAAGGGTTATCATTATCATTATCTGAAGATTCTGATTCTGATGATTCAGGACTAATGGATATATTTCGTCCTGTTTTGCCAGTGGGATAATGTTTCCATTTAAAGATGCGACCATTCGCATAATCTCTTTGATCGCGATTAAATTTGGATTTTTTCCTTTCAATAAGGTTATCCTCAAGTCGATCCAAATCCTGTTTCTATCTTTCATACGTCTTCTGAAATAAGTCTGTTGTTTCATATTCTTTCAATTTGAGACTAAGTTGTTCAATATCTCGTGAATATGATTCTAATAGAAGATTGTCATGCTTTAAAATAATTTGCATTAATTCCTTAGAGCATTTAAGAAGAGCCATTTCCCATTCTGACTTTAATTCCTTAGTGGCTAACTCATATGTCGGGAATATCTTAGGTCTCAAGCCACGTGGAGTGATCATTTCTTTTATATAATTTTCAGTGGTGGTTATATTCCACCATGTTTTACTTTGCTTATGCATTAGTGTTTTTAATTGGTTTAGATCTTCCAACCAGGGATCGTTATTAGAGCTGGTGTTAGCTATATCTTGATCAGGGAAAATGGATCCCAAATTGTCTTTCCACTTATCACACCTTTTGCTGAGATCTGCTCTTAAGTTAAACATTGCTATTATTAAGTTATACAGGTAAAGGTGGATTACTCGTAACTTGAGAACAAGAATTGGGAAGATACTTTAAAGAGGTGGATCACCTCTAAGGTAGGGGTATAACAACAGATGAAGCAATAGGTTAAAGCCTAATTCGTATATCAACCCAAAAGTTGGTCAGTGGCTATTTGCTGTCTTTATAGGTGATCAGTGTTGTCAGATAGAGAGTGAGGTATCTTATATCGTATGAGGATTGGTCGCCCAAAGTATTACAGTATACCCATGTATAGGTTTCTTGTATAATAATACAAGTG
This sequence comes from Mixophyes fleayi, assembly GCF_038048845.1. Classification (NCBI taxonomy): domain Eukaryota; kingdom Metazoa; phylum Chordata; class Amphibia; order Anura; family Limnodynastidae; genus Mixophyes; species Mixophyes fleayi. Next base: position 338,915,595 of record NC_134405.1, on the reverse strand, counting down.
GTATATCAAAAAATTATTAGTCAAGGATTAAGTATAACAGACTAAGGGCTAGATTTACTAAGCTGCGGGTTTGAAAAAGTGGGGATGTTGCCTATAGCAACCAATCAGATTCTAGCAGTCATTTTGTAGAAAGTACTAAATAAATGAAAGCTAGAATCTGATTGGTTGCTATAGGCAACATCCCCACTTTTTCAAACCCGCAGCTTAGTAAATCTAGCCCTAAGTCTTTATTCACTATATAAGTTATCACATCTGTGCAGGAGCTAGAGTCTGAGTATAGACACTCAGTAGAACATATGATATCATGGGAAAAATGGGAAGGGATGACAGGAAAAACCGCTCCGCACAAGATAGTACCCTACCTCACTAATGAGTATATATTGTTATGTGAGTGCCTGTTAGCCATTATGCAATGTGTTATTTTGTTATTATAATTATAACCGGGCTTGTTCATCAAAGGGTTTTCAGCTGACAGGAGTTGAACCCAGTGCGGTTTTCTGCTGCTGCAGCCCATGCATTTCCAGGCTCTACGCGCTTTGCAGTCAGACATGCCCCTCTGCCTACCACCGCTATAACACATTGGTTATTTGAGTTACTGACGCCTCCCTGTCAGCTTGAACCATTGCGCACCGTTCTCTGTAAACTCCAGAGGGGATCAGCACTTTCTGAGATGATCAAACCACCCGGTCTGGCATCAACAATCATTCCACGATCAAATTCACTTGGATCACTTTTCTTCCCCATTTTGGTGTTTGGTCTGAACAACAACTGAACCTTTTCAGCCTGTCTGCATGCTTTTATGATTGTGTTGCTGCCACATGATTGGCTGATTAGATATTTGCATTAACGAGCAGGTACACAGGTGCTTCTTGGCCTTTTGGCTAAGAGTAGGTGTACATGCCCATGGATGCAGTGGGGCTTAAAGACACCCCCTGTAGGCGATGGGCCGTCACCTGGTCCTCTGGCCAAGAGGCCGGCTGCCTGGAGCCCGAGTTGCTACATGCCCAAAAATGCATTGTGGAGAGAGAGGCACCTGTGCACAGAGTAAGGCCCTCCCTCCTTTTGGAGGGAGCCTTTTATGTCGGTGATATAAAGGAGCTTCAGCAAAGGAGGGACTGAAGATCTCCCTTTTTTTCCCTCTCTGGGGCCTTTTGTGATTCTGAGTCATGTACCTCGGAAATAAAAAAAAATAATAATTAAAAAAAGAGTAGGGTGGTATTGGTTCACATTATGAGAAGGGGTCTCCATGCTCATTGCCCCCCCCCCCCCCCCCCCCCATTTGCTCTAGTGGGAGCCTGCTTCTAGCTGTAGCGCTGGTTAATGATTGGGGAGAGGAACTTCTTTAAAGGAATGTATATCTATATATTTAATTAGACATTGTAACAATAAATGACAGTATGAAAGAAACAGTACTAGACTCTGGTTCAAAAGGTTTAATGCAAACTCCTGAAGATGGTATGGATCTTCTGTGCGAGCTCCTGCAGATGGTATGGATCTTCTGTGCGAGCTCCTGCAGATGGTATGGATCTCCTGTGTGAGCTCCTGCAGATGGTATGGATCTCCTGTGCGAGCTCCTGCAGATGGTATGGATCTCCTGTGCGAGCTCCTGCAGATGGTATGGATCTCCTGTGTGAGCTCCTGCAGATGGTATGGATCTCCTGTGCGAGCTCCTGCAGATGGTATGGATCTCCTGTGCGAGCTCCTGCAGATGGTATGGATCTCCTGTGCGAGCTCCTGCAGATGGTATGGATCTCCTGTGCGAGCTTCTGCAGATGGTATGGATCTCCTGTGCGAGCTCCTGCAGATGGTATGGATCTCCTATGCTGGTGCAGATGTTTTAGAGGGAGGTGCAGAAAGTATAGGGTGCTGGGTCTTCTACCTGGTTGGTCTGACTCACAGGTCCAGTTCTTACCTTAGTCATCTGATACGGTGTAGATGTCCTGCTGCACGGAAGCAGTGACCAACAGGAGAGGTCGTCACTCTCTGTAGAGATCCATACGTCCCAGCTGGAGCTGGAACGAATGGGTCTCTACAGAGAGCGACAACCTTTCCTGTTGGTCACTGCCTCCTTGCAGCAGGACATCTACACCGTATGGACTGGGGGACAAGGAGTAGACCAACCAGGTAGAGGAGCCTGCACCCTTTCTGCTGATGGGACAAGCTATTATATGGGAACTGGGCCCTCAACCTTGATAGCAAGGTAGGGCCTCAGGATAAGCTCCATAGTCTCCATCATCCCTCTTGTGCAGCTCCTGCAGTTGGTGGTAACGGGCGCGTATGTCTGCAGGAGCACATAGAAGAGCAGGAGCAGAATGCCAGACAGGAGCAGCAGCTTGCAGGACCAGCGCATGAGATTGCATATGATGTTAAATAGCAATCTGAAAGAGAAACTATGTTATAGCGATGAACAGTTGCAATCATTTTGAAATAATAATAGGAGAATAATTTACCTCAGTCCTGCAATGCTGCTCCTTTTCTGCTCTTTACGTTTTACAACACTTTTCATCTGCAGTTGCCGCTCCTAAAGGAAAATCAGTGGTGGGATTATGAGGAGTACGACACAAGATCAGCCACTGAAGTTCGGGAAGTCAGAGTTGGCCGGCCATGCTACGATATTGACCATTTGGTCCCATATTGCAGCAAGTTGCCCCAAAATGAACAGCACATTATTTGCTAATAATCCAATTGAAATCAACTAGTTAAATATCCTGCATGGTTAGGTGTGTCTGGTCATCACCCAACTGTACTAACAGACCCTAGTGTAAGCCAGAGGTAAACTGGCTGCTTGGCCAGAGTGCCTGGATCTTGGCCACAATTTTGTTGATGGTGGTCTTGCTGCAATGTACGCCCAGCTTAGAGAGCTTACAGCCTGTAGGGAAAAGAAAGAGAAGTCTTCCTCATGGTAATGACTGTAACCACCGGGTATCATGCTAATCACTGCCATTGCTGGCCTCCTGCTCCACGTCAATGCACTATACTAGTGAGAGCTCTGGTGTGGTGCAGGAGACCTGGTGAGGTAGGGTCAGAGCACGTATGTTATTAGCACACTGAGCTATCTGTCCCTCTCCTGGGATGGGAACCTTTCTTTCTGATAGAAGATGTTTAGTAGTAACAAAAGATGACCTGTGACAGAGGTGGCAGGTACAAATGTCTTACTGCTGACAGTAAATATGATCTTACTTTATATAACATAGAGGAAGGGGCTGATGACATGGACTCACCAGTTCAGCCTTCACAATCTCTGCAGGATCTTCCGCAGCCTCCTCCACAGGTTTCATCCTGCAGAACCAGAAAATATTATTATTTAAACTTATGTCTTCTATTCACAAGAGTTACTGATACAGTCCATGGTCATAGTTCCTATCTGGAGGTTTCTCTTATACGATTTTTTTAATGTAGGATGAGCAACAATTTAACAGTATATAATAGATATTTCTGGAGTTATTAGAAAATTACAGACAGAGCCTGAATGCAATTAATAGAACAGTATGGACAGAGCCTGTCTGGAGTCACCAGTACAGGACTTAAAGACTTCCTGATATTTCTATTGCAGTAGGGACAGCACTGATTATATACACAAATGTTCCTCTTTAGAACCGTATAGAATGTATGTGTACATGGAATAAACCATATAGATACTAACAGAGAAGGTGCTTCTGGCTGCGGCTGCCACTCCCGCAGGTTTCTGTTGATAATCTAGGGAAAGAGACACAGAGTGAAATAAATTATACACAACAAATCTTTAGGACAAGTTCCATGGGACTCGGATAAGCCGGCCACAGTCTGTCCCCGCAGGTTTTTACCAGGTTACTATACATTTTACAGCAGAATGAGAGAAAATAATTTAATGGAAAAATTAACAAATTTGGTCTTAATAAAAAAAAATATATTTTGATTTGGTCTAGAAATTTGTCTTGAAGAGTTCATTTAGCAGCAACTTATATAGAACATGAAACAAGAACCCACTCTGATATTATGCAGGATTACAACCATAGAAATATCACTCAGGTCAGACATCCAGTATGATCTCTATATCAGATACTGGAACGTGGACCTATTGTGGGACAACCAATCCAGACTATGAAAAACGTTTCGCCGCTGATTACACAAAAACTTTAAGCAACAAGTCCCTGTCTGTGCTGTGACGCCCCGTCCTCCTTTATGCTTTATAATTTTTGCTGGTTTTCAGCAACTTGTTGTCACTGACTAATCCTAGTTTCCCCATTGGCCAAACTTAACTAAACGTATCCCGTGTTTTAGGTGGGTAATCACTGTCACCACCAAGCTCCATCACCAGCCTACCAGGAGCCGCTTACACTTCTCTGTGGGGTGTAGCTGCTGCAGCACATCTTTGCTGGTTGCTAAAACCTTCTGACCATTTACTTTGGATTGGTACTGCCGGGAAGATGAACGCAGGTAGACAGGAGATGGAATAAATGGTAAGTTGTTGGTCCCAGGACACAGCTGGATTTTATAGATGGAGCAGAATATCTCTCACCCAGACTGACATTATTTTGTCCCTGATGTCTAGCACCATCTACACTGGGCCCCCCAGATCTCTACTGGACCACTGGGTGAGTGGAATCCATAAGTGGTATACACAGAGGTGGCTGTGGGGGTGTATATGGTGGTATCGCCATATCGCCACTTCTCCTACTGTTTATACATAAATACATTACACATTTACATGTCTGTACACTTTACACTGGGCACACATGTAATAAACACAATAAAATATTTCCGGCAGCAAAGCACCTGCTCCTCAATCCCGCCCGGCTATCAGTTACTACATACATGAGTCCATGTTATTTACTGGTCACACAGCTGTGTCATGTTCTCTCTGCGCCTATGAACTGAGTGCCGTGTAAAATGTACCCTCAGCTCTGAAGTGACGGCACCACGGGTACTGTAAGCAAAGCCACCACCTGAGCGCCACCTCTTTATAGTAACTGTTATACTGTACCTCCTGCTCGGTGGCCAGCAGCCGCAGCCTGGTGAGCCTACTCTTCAGGAGATCATTCTCCCTCATGTAGCTGCTGAGCTGCAATAGAGAGAGAATTACATTTAGATCTCAGTATATGAATACGTAGTGCACACCATATTGTATATTTGTGTAACACATTGTGTAGTGCCCTCTCCTCGCACAAAGGGGCTTATTTGCAGGGTACGGTTATGTTACTGCGCCGCTGTGTCCAAGTTTCTAGGAATCTTTCATTTGTAGATCTTATCTTACATTACAGTAATAAAGTGTGTGGACAAAGCTTCAGTTTTGGTCTTATGGGACACTTGCGAGGAGAGAGTGCACCACGGCTGTGACTATCATCACATTGGAATATTAAGTGATATAATGATGGACTGACCAGGCTTGATAGCAGCTCCTCCCGTGCCTCCAGTATATCACATTTTCTTTCCTGTTCAGGGGATAATGCAGGTATAAGGTCAGTTTTAGAGTGAGAGAGAGAAATAAGAGAGAGAGAGTGACAGAGGGTGAGAGAGAGAGAGAGAGACAGAGAGGGAGAGAGAGACAGATAAATGTATGTCACACTTTCTGTACTTTTATTTTTCAGTACAGACAGTGGGCATCACATTATTAATCCCGTCTATAATGTGAATAGTAGGAAACTGAATCTGTACCGTGAGTCAGTTTCCAGCCATTCGCATGGTGAGGGATATTAACCTTTTAGTGTCCCACTGCCACGCGGATGTCGGAGCAGGAACTGATGTGAACGTACACATGAAGATATAGCGTGGGATCATGCACAATGACATGTCACACACATGGTTCATAGTATCACAATGGCCATATTCCAATCATACCTCCCAGATGTCCTGATTTCGGCGGGACAGTCACGAATTGACGCCACTGTGCCGCCATTCCACCAGTCGGCACGTTTATCCCCAGACAAGTTGGGAGGTACGCAGCAATTTTAGGAGTTTGTTAGAGGAGGGGAATTGGAGACAGCCTAATGCTTCAGAAGCGCTTAGCACGGCCCCAGAGACCGTCACACGCCCCTCAGCCTGGCATGACCACTCCGTGTTGTGATTACCGCTGTACGTGTATGTTTGTATGTATACAAATGGTTATAGATAGTTGTCATACCAACTGCTGCTTGATCCACAGTTTTTCTGCCTCCACTTGCTTGCTCTCCCTCAGTTGTTTCCACAGGGTCTCAAGCTCATCATTATTCGACCTGGATAGACAAGTAGAGAATACATTCTTATTTACCTGCTTATTTAATGTACACCAATGCCAGACAAACAGCCAGGCATACTCCGATCTGTGAGCAACAGGAAAAGGGATCCCTGGCTACAAATAACTATCAGTTACAGGTTGTGAGTGTGACAACTACGGGGGGAGGGCCCTTGACAACACCACTAGAACTTTGGAAAAAAAAATCCCACCCCGACCATAATAAGGGATTTCCTGTTTCAGCCGTTACAGGCATCACAGGACGCACCAGATTGGGTGAGTGCAGGTACGTTTCATTTTTTTCTTTTATTATAATATAATATTAGCTTTTTGTGGCGTTATCCTTTAATGTCTGCTGATAATACAAATGTTTCCCCTTTGCGATAAGATGATAGCAGGGTTCAGAAACAGCACGTAATAGAAATCATCTCTGTAAAGAGCGAATGATGGAATATTTACATTTAAATAGTCACATTCAATGCATTTTAAAATGTGCAACATAAAATAAAACAAATATTTAAAATTACATACAGGAAAGGAGAATCTACACTGGGCAGTGGGCTATATATTATTATCGGGGAGAGGACAGGTCACTGCCTCCTACAACTTCCACAAAATCATCTCATGAAATACTCTGTGCTGCTGGGGCACCTGCTCATTCCACTATATAACTCTCAGTCTGTGGCTTCCTGCTGCCTCCATTCCCATCTACACATCATGTCACTGCCCTTGTCACATGCAGCCCTGTCCTCACTAACACATCACTCATCTCCTGATATACTCTGTGCTGCTGGGGCACCTGCTCATTCCACTATACAACTCTCAGTCTGTGGCTTCCTGCTGCCTCCATTACCCATCCACACATCATGTCACTGCCCCTGTCACATGCAGCCGTCCTCACTAACACATCACTCATCTACTGATATACTCTGTGCTGTGCTCTAAACATTAACAGGTTCTCTCATACTTGTCACATGCACCTTCACAATTATACCTCACCTCATAACTCCTGTAAACAGCGTCCAAATGACAGACCTATCAAAAACACTGCTATGTGTTTGACTTCCTCGCTCTCTCTGAGCTGCCTCTCTGCACTGTCCCTGGGCAGTGTGGTCACTCACTATGATGTCAAGTGCGTGATGTCACAGTGCGTGATGTCACCAGGGCATGTTGAAAGAGGCAGACCTGATAAAATAAGGACACTGCTGTGGCAGATTATAATGGGGGGTGTTTAGGAGCTGCCCATCCAAGCTCAGTTGTGTAAGAATGACCTTGGAGTGTGGAGCTCAGCCCATGTTCCAATAAACATGGGGATATGTTCTTAATGTGGGCAGCACGGTGGCTTAGTGGTTAGCACTTCTGCCTCACAGTTCTGGGGTCCAATGGGGCAGGGACTGATGTGAATGAGTTCTCTGTACATTGCTGCGGAATCAGTGGCGCTATATAAATAAATGGTGATGATGATGATGAATGTTCATTGTTGAATATATGGAATATATATCATAGGTGAAGGGGTTGCTGTATTTCCTGATGACAATGAAGGTTCAGGAAGGGCCCACAGTACATATGAAATTCAGAGTGAGACACATGGAGTGGGGTGACGTTATCTCCACCCAGAGCCCACAGGGTTTAATCCACCACATTAGAGAACTCTATATGGGCCCATCTCCATAGGGAAAGGACAACTATGGCCTTACCCAATGCAGTTCCTGGTTATGTAGGACAGTCCCCACCAGAGTCATGGCTGGGTAGATAGGGTGGGTCAGTAAGTTTTATGATGAGGAAAGCAGAAGGAATGATTATCAATGATTGGGGAGCGGGGATGTCTGACAATAAACATCATTTACAAACTGCAGACTATGTGGGGTGTAATACATTTCAATTTGTCCCCCTTCACATAAGAACACTCCTACACTACGCCATTTATTCCGGGTTTTGGAACTGCCCCAATAAAGGCACTTTTTCAGGTATACAGATTCACCTGTGTATGGTGGAGAGAGAAACATCCAAACTTGTAACACTTTACTACATCCCCCCTTATTAATTTCCACTACTTTTACATCCTTCTAATATCCTGCTCTGTTATCCTTCTATATAATGTCAGACATTGCTGATTTTTCTACCTCGCTTCTAGCAGACCCGGGGGCAGCTTGATGCTGGATTTCATTCCTTCTGGCAGAGGCAGCTTACTGGGGAAAACAGATGCTTATTAATGATAATAATCATGAAAACGTGTTCTCACCATTAATGTAAATGGCCCTGGTTGGGAACTGAACTCATGAGCCCAGTGCTGACCCACCGCGCTGACCCGCTATCAGCCATCTCTTAAAGTATCGGATACACTACGGACATTTATTTACCAGAACACATCAGTAATGGGATGGAAATGCTGTACTCCGCCTAGTTTACATTTTTATGAATGTCACATTCACATGCAGATAAGAGTATCTCATAGGTGTTTGGGGGATGTACTGTGTATTAAACTGCATACCATTGATTTAACTTAACAGCTAAAACCTTATCTATAATATAATCACACTGACAACAACTTGATTTTGGTAAAAAAAACAGGTCCCAGTTTTTTAAATAATAAAAGTATGGTGGCGGCGGGAGCAATCAGCCCGGGCTTACAAGGACGTGCCCCCATAAAGCAGGACGAGGGGTCCCCCACACAAAGGGACCAAGAGCCAGGGTGATTTGAAGGGGTAGTGACATGCGGCCAATCAGCGATACCATCGTGTGAATTAGCCGCTGATTCATCATCATCATCATCATCATCATCTATTTATATAGCGCCATTGATTCCGCAGCGCTGTACAGAGAACTCATTCACATCAGTCCCTGCCCCATTGGAGCTTACAGTCTAAATTTCTTAAGACACACACAGAGACTAGGGACAATTTTGATAGCAGCCAATTAACCTACTAGTATCTTTTTGGAGTATGGGAGGAAACCGGAGCACCCGGAGGAAACCCATGCAAACATGGGGAGAACATACAAACTTCTCACAGATAAGGCCATGGTCAGGAATTGAACTCATGACCCCAGCGCTGTGAGGCAGAAGTGCTAACCACTGAGCCACCGTGCTGCCCACAACTGATTGTAACATCTCCTCATTACTTCAGTCTTAGAAGACAATACATTACATTGTCAATTAATTAGGTTTTCTTCTGTTACCAGGTGACCAAACAAACTCTGGTAGCAGCCCCATCACGGTAGTCCCATTGTCTCTTTGGACCTCTGTCTCTCAAGCTGACCGCGTTAGCCTGCATAGCTGTCCAGGAAGATGAGGGGGTCGGGCGAGTGGAGAGTGTCGCAGGCCCCCCTGCAAAACCACAACAAACAGAATCAGGTAATTTCCCTTATTGTGTACAATATAGAATATAACACCACTAGACTTGTGTATTTTCCTGTACCATTGTTAACTCTCTACCCTTGTTTTCTTTTCCAGGATTAAAGGGATAACTCCAAATCAATTTGGTTTAAGATATTTTATTCACTTTTTCTTAGATGCGGAGCCACCACCCAGTGTGAGTGACCAGTCACAGGAGCAGGAGGAGGAGCTGTGAGAGACCCCGCCCTCCTCACCGCCTGCTGGTCCTGCACATTGTCCATCTGTGCGGTCACTGGAAGCCATAGATAAATGGGACCAGATCACCAAAGAGCTCCTAATAACCATCAATCGCAGCCTTCGGTAGACGAAGCACCAGGAAGGAGTGCCAATTAACACGGAGAAGAAGGGCCTGATGGAGAGCATTTTGAACTCTATAAATGGGGTTGGCCAATCCCTGCAGCCATACTGAATCGGCTGCTTGCCGTGGTTCCCCACATGTGACCCCAGTGAGCCTGAGCCTAAGGAAGCAGAGGACTCAGGACCTGGCTCTGCTCCTACAGCCCCCAGAGCTCGGGAGGCACCGAGACAGGTGCGGGGTCCCTGAGGGGATAAGGCACAGATAGCTGAAATAACAGCAACATATTGCAAAAAATATATAAAAAATTATAAACTGCAAAACCTGGATGTGTTTCACTCTCTTAACCATAACCTCCTAATGACATATACAAGCTTACTTAACTTATCTAATAATAAAGACACTGAGACTTATGAAAGTGGCTAAAGAAGGTCCCAGTTTATTAATTTTTAAATAAATGGTGGTGAAAGTGAACTGTGAGGCAGCTAAATCAAACTGATATTTGGAACCAAGCGTGGATGGCTGACGGCCTACTCCACGTAACCGGGACACATCCTAAACTGCCTGGCCAACGCTAATTCTGACGCAAGAGTGACTAAACCCAATATCGACTACGCAATGGGCGCCCTCAGATGTGGACCAAGGGATCCTCATCAAAAAGGACCGCGTCACGTTCCTCGATGGGGGTAGCAACTATGGTCAAACAGCAATAATGTGGTGGTCGAGTACTGATGGGAATCCTTCCCTTACCTTGTCCTCCAGACACGAGTCAGGTTCTTTTCTGTTCGGATATCTGGTGGTCAGGAGATAAATACTTCAATGAAAGGGACAAGGATTGGTCAAACAACTTGGGTTTATTGAGAATGCAGTAAGGATAGTTTCGGTAAGACACCGCGCCAATGACCCCTTCAGCTCAATAGTAATGACAAAATAATGCGTCTGATCAGCATAGAGCACAATAGCATTTAACATATAACATACACCTGGTGAGTATAAGGCAGAATAACGATAACATCTTCAAAGCACATTGTCTAATAAGGCACACTGGTAATCACAGTTACTACATTCACGTTAACAATATCTGACTGGTGATGATGCAAAATCTATCAATAATAACCCATCAAGACTCTTACGGTCACTAGAGGGCTATTTATTATTCAGGTGTTTGGGGTACCGTGCTATTCCCTATGGGTCAGGCGCCCCACTTTTAGCATCTACTGCTGAGTTAACTTGAATTGCAGCGGTACCACTAACACTGAATATCACACCTTCAATATTAATAAATCAATTCTTAGGTAAATCACATAACATTAACATCATCTAAAACATTTGGTGCACCAATATTATCCCCGGTAACGTTACCATATTTTCCACTGAGTCCTGGGCTGACCTGTACACACAAATTTGGTAGTGTTCCAATGTCCTGCAGAGGTTTCCATCAAGGGTTAAGTATTATAGTAGAAAGCAGGGCTGTTGCTCATTTCAGCCACAAGATGGCGCTGTTCTCTCAACAGTCAATGAATCTCTATCAGCACATGTGCTCTGCAACAGGGCAGGTGTCTAGATATCAGCACACACACAGGATATAGCTGAAACGACCGTCTTAATTGTTCCCTGCAGCCTGTGTAAAGGTATGATCTGGGGGAAAAGCTCTCACAATCCTTCCTTGTACAAGAATGCAATGTCAGTTTTGGATAGATTCTCTCATCACTCTTCCCTCTGACACTGGGATGTGTGCAGTACACTGCAGGCTAGGGTTTTACCTTGAGACGGTTCTGCAGTTAGTGGAGACTGTCTTTGGCACCCCGCTGCGTGTCCCCAGCTGTTCTCCTTCCGCTTTGCTGGCAATGTCACAGTTCTGGCAGCAGCTCACTCTTGTCTCTGCTCGGCTGCACGTCCTCGCCCTTGTTCCTTCTACCATGCTGCTCTCTTCTTCTCCTCCTTCCTGCACATCCTCTTCCTGTTACTCCCCCAGCCAATCAGGGCCTTCATCCTCCTCCTGTAATTTGGGGCACAAGATTTCAGGAGCACAATTAACCCCTTGTATCCCTGCATTTTAAAAGCGTTTATGCACTCCTCTGTGCTGTTCAACAGGGCTTTGGGGTACCACAATAACACTGTAACGATCAGCCACTGCCCACAGTGACTTCCTACCAACTGTGCCTGCTCTGTGGCGTGGGGAAGAACCAGATTAAAACTCATACGCCACGGAAGCAGGGAGGTCTATAAAGGGCATGGCTGGGTGGGATCTTGAGCAGTGAATGAGAAAGGGCATGTGACATGCTAGGACTTATATAGACAGATCTCCAGGCACTCCCCTTCCTTCCTCATTGGTCGGCCTGGGATGTGGCATCTTACTTGCAGGTAAGGTAACCTCACTTACTGCCACATATATATGCGTCTAAGTGCTTTCATCCATATGAGACTCTATTGTTATTATTGACATTCTATGTTTCTTTCTCCATTAATCCTACATAGATGACAACAGAGTACAGGTTGTTCATAGTCATGATGGGCAACATGTTCAGATGAGTAGATAAAATATATTCTGCATAGTGAAACGTGTGTTGAGTCCATTGTGAAATTTTTTTTGTTAAAGAATCTGCTATAAACACATCGCAGCCACATTCTCCTGCAGCGTGTATACATCATGGACTAAAAGTATCATTCCAAATTTCAATGGTTTAGGCCATCAATTCCTATATATCTGTGTGCAAGGATAGAATTGGACAATGTGCATTATTTTTAGTTTGTTTAGTTGAGCTTTAGTTTTATATATTTAGATTATACTTACAGCTGAAGTGTTGCTGAATCACATAATAATCGTCCGTTTCTGCAAGAAGCTCCTATATGTCAGGAGACAGAACATTTCTTTTTTTTTAAAAAAAAGTAGTAATAAAAATGATATTAATAAAAAAGAACATAGAAAATATTTAGCATAATATATAAATCATATCCAGCCAGGGTACCACTGACACAGGCGGGATGGATACCATCTACATGTCGGAGCAGAAATCGACATTCGGCAGATCAGGCAATGTTTTTCCAGTCTTCAAATGTCCAGTTTTGGTGAGCCTGTGCTGCTGTAGTCCATAGTTTCCTGCCCTTATAATGAGGTTCCCATTAAACAACGTAAATGAAAATCTTAAAACACAAAAAGGTGTCACATGTAAAATAGACAGTCCCAACATCTCCTGACTTTATGATTTATTTAAGGCTAAAACGAGTAATATTTTAGAGAGATAACGAAAGTTATATCTAATAAAAGGGATATTTGTAAAGTGTTAGGAGTAGGGACGTGACAGTACACTTTTGCACGGCGCTCGCCCTTCTAGTTTGCGGAGGTGTCTTCAAAGACCGTAAAACAGACATGCAAATTGCACTTTGTAGAGCACTGAACAGGCCATATAATCGGACAAGTGCAAAACCAAAGTGGTATTTGGTGTGCTCCGGCACACAATGTGACTGAGGTCCAGTGTGTGTAAGAGATGGGTACACTGTGGAATATGAGTTTCTATTAGATGGCATGAAATGAATGTAACTAATTAGGAGCGTCTGCATAGCAGAACAGCAATCAGTACAGACTTCATGTATATTGGTGTCATTTATCTGCAACTGCTGATAATCTAATTATCCTTTAATCCATACTTGCCAACTCTCCCAAATGTCCGGGAGACTCTCAAAATTTGGGTCGGTCTCACGGACTACCGGGAGAGCAAGTCTCCTGCATCCCGCAACTGCCTAGCATAAATGGCGCGTTTTGCTGTGAATCGCGTCATTTTAACCCCAGCATTTCCGTCGCAGGGGCGGGGCCAAAATGACGTGTTTGGCCCCCTCCCGTCCTCTAGTCACACCCCTCTCCCGGACTACACTTGCTGAAAGTAGGCAAGTATGCTGTAATCTCTGATGTAAGTGCATTACAACATTGATGTTTTGTTAAACTGCATTATTACAGGTGTAATACGCAGCTTACTGTGTTTTCCCCTCTAAGATCCACATTATTTTCTGGGTAGAAAATATACTGAAAAGTTAATGTCCTCTGAATATTTTTATAAATACTCCCATCCTCTCGCTGGTCAATTTCTTGCCCATTTGTTTTCCAATTCTTGGTCCCTGTCCTGATATAATGACATTTATTGAAGATTGGGGGGTACATAGGGGGAGGCAAACTGGGGCAGCTGTCACAGGCAGCAATATTTAGGGGGCAATAGAACAAAAATTATTATTATTTTCAAAATGCCAACTTTCTTGGTGCAGATATAAAATATAAATGGTATTTACTTTGGTAGCTCTAATAATCTAATAATGCTTAAAATGAAAATATTTGTCTTTTATAATGTACACAAATCATATATAAATGTTTATAGTAGACGTCTTCCTTAACATTAATGAATTAATTTAACACAGGGAACCGCAGTTGGGGGCAGACTATTCTGTAGCAGGTGAAATGGGTGTCGGATGGTTTGTGAAAATGTGAGTTAGATAAATATACTATATTTTAGTTTCCAGCCATCACCTCTTGATTTACAATGGGCAAATTGGAGGTTCGGTGGCAGAAATGCAGCTCTGGAACCACAGTGGTTTTTGCAGCCGCAGTCTCAATTAATGTTATAGGTTTGCAGGGCAGAACGGTCACATTTATAGAGGAAATGACATCTGCACACAACGGGGAGGCGTTTGGTGGAGTCAGGGCACAAGAACAACTTTACTGTATATTGCCTACGTGTGCTCGCCCATTCCCCACCCTGTTCACTCCCCTAAATCGGTGGCTGTAGTAAGTGTCTTTGCACTCAGAGGTGACTTGGACGTGGCTGCGTTCTATTGCGTACCGTCCGGATCTGGGCAAGCACAGGGTATTTTCTGCTGACGATAGCACCCATGACTCAAACCTAAGGTGTGCATTGAATGAGGCTCCTGATTGGACCTGAATCACAGCTATCAATTTAGATGCTTCATTTTTATCCACATTACTGACCATAGGAGATGGAATACCCTGGACAACTGCATTCCTCTGTACTGAAAACAGTCTTCCTTCCCAAGCTTCACTTCCAGAACCCAAGTCCCCTGGAATCTGCCATAATCCACAGACTAGACTAGCTTTAGAGAGTCGCAGACATATGCTCACATTGAAACAGTGTAATAGTCACAAACAGTCTGGGGTATCTGCAGTATGCATGACCAGTATCCTTGAAGAAGAGGGGCAAGTGTGGCATTTGGAGGAGGGATTTGAAATGTAAATGGTGTCGTAAAATGATCACAAGGGAAAACACATGATTTTCATTTTTCCTATTTTGCCATCTCTTTTTGGCTATTAAAAGTATTTACCACTTTTAGATTTTTACACATTTTACTTTCTAACATCATAGAATCATAATGGATTTATCCCAGAATCCCTCCCACTGATAAAAACATAACAGTCCACAATGCCGAAACAAAATAGCTAAACATTTTTCTTAAGTAATTACAAATATAAAACAGACAACGATTGCTTGTTCATTTTGCCCAAGTAAACCCTGCTGTAATTAGTTGTCTTCAGAGGTCACATAAGTAATTGGATCCCACCTGTGTACAATTAGTGTTTCACATAATCTGAAAATAAACACACGTGTCTGTGAGAGGTCCTACAGTTGGTCAAAGCTTCATCATGAAGTTCAAAGAAAATTCAAATATAACATGTTAATGATCAGCACTCGTCAGAAGAAGGTTATAATGAGATTTCCAAACTGTTTACCATCCCCCAGAGCACTATCACATCCATCATAAAGAAATTAAGATAATGTGGCACAACTGTGAATTTGTCTAGAACAAAACTGAATATCCCTCCGAGAAGGGTACTTGTCAGGGTACCCACCAAGAGGAGCCTGGCAGCTCGGTCAGTTTAGCTTTCCATTGCAGAGATGATAGAAACTATCCATAGGACAACAGTAGCCTGGCTACATGAAATCTTACCTGGAATTTGTCTGAAAGCATGGGAAAGATCTTTATACCAAGTGGAGAAAGATTATCTGTCCTGATGAGACCAAGATTGAACGTTTGGCTTCAATGCTAGGCAGAAATCTAACGCAGCACGTGATTCCAAAAGAATGATCCCTACATTGAATCATGCTGGTGGTATAATGTTATGGAATTTTTCATCTGCATCAAGAACTGGAAAACTTGATAAAATCGATGGCAAAATGAGTGGACTAAGATGTAGCCAAATCTTGCAGGAAAACCTGCTGCAGTCAACAGCAGGTCAGTGAGCCGAAGCGTACAGCAAATGCCACATTGGAGTGGCTTAAATACCGAGCAAATCATTGTTCCAGGGTATCCCGGTCAAAGCTAAGTCACATTCCCAATCTGTGGAATGGTTTGAAAATTTCCCACCAAGGGTCCTCTTGTAACCGAAAATGGCAAAGCAGAATTGGCGAAAATTGCAGTTTCTTGGTGTGCAAAGCAGGTAGAAGATTGCCCAAATATACTCACGGCTTTAATTCCTGCTAAATGAGTTTCTACCAAGTATAAAAATAAGGGTGTGAATATATATGTAACCAGTCATTTTTTTGCAATTATTTAAACTAAAGCTTTAGAGATGTATTTTATATTTGTCAAATGTCTTTAGATCAGTGTTAAGAATTACCATATAAATTAATTTAGATTATATAATATAAGAGAAGAAAATAAAATAAAATGGGAAGAGTGGGGGAGGGGGTGAACACTTTTATATAACACTGTATATAACAGACACACATGGATGGTATATATGGATCCTGATTAGTATAATTTACAAACAACATTATAAAATAAATATACAATTTTCACTCTGCATCTTTTGAACAATGTTTCATGATTTGGGGGGATTTCGATCATCTGTAATAACTCCCCAATGAAGAGCAATTACCGGCACAGACTTGCTAAAGCTCCTAGCAATAAAACGAGTTCGAAATGTTTTTGTTCCACCTCAACTCTCATAGTGCATCGATTTCTGGCCGCAGGAAACGTATAAATGATGTGACAGTAAAAGCTACTTAAATAGAGAAGGTTGGTTCTCCCAGGTTTTGTAAGTTACTCAGTATTGTTTAATCGGAAACATATGAAAAAGGGTCGACGCTTGATGTTCCCCTTTGGAAAGTAGCATGGATGAAAGAAAACACCTCTTGTCTGGTCAACCACGTTATTAAGTACAGTCTATCGTTATACAGCGATCTACATTACAATGAAAGCATTGGCTAAACATACACTAGGAGGTCTTGATGAAGTTTGATTTCACATGATTGCCCTTTTGTGCATATAATTTACATATAAAACTGTTCTCTCTGTACTGTTAGCCATTATGATATCATGGGAAAAATGGGGAAGGGATGACAGGAAAAACCGCTCCGCACAAGATAGTACCCTACCTCACTAATGAGTATATATTGTTATGTGAGGGGGTGCTAAGGTCATATATATGAACATATAATCCAAAAAGAAAGGGAAAAAAAGGGTGATGACCTAAACAAGCACTCCAGGTACATACAAATAATCAATTAATACATATTGTTTTTATTGGTATGCATTAAAAATGGTACATATAGATACACCACACAGATAAAAAAGCGAAATATAAAAAGAATGTAGTGTTGAAAAGTATAGAATTAAAAATGAATGGACCCTGGGATGGAGCCGATCAGAATCCGTATAACATTCCCAAAGGGAAAGTCACTGATATAGGATCTCTTGTGGGAGTATACACAACACAAATAGAGTGGTAAACGATGTGCACATTCTGCATGGTAACAGTGTGTCACTTGTATAGCACTTGATATTTTGTGTTGTGTTTAGTGTGAGCTATAGATGGCAGTATTGCCTAATTTGTTCCTCAATTGATCCAATAATGAGTTATCCTTCAGAGTGCCGTGCACCTTAATACATACTAGAGATTCTTTAAACACGAGCCCTGTGTAGTATATCAAGGAATTGGCAAGTATATAGTAGCTTGTGTTCTCATACATATGCGCCTACTTAGGCTATGACTCTAGTTGTTACTCAGTGACTCGTGTATAACGGATGATCTCTATAGTACTGGTCTTCTAAAGGGCCACTTTTGTGTATTTATTCCTGTATTGACATAAGTTGCTGTCACCAAATTCATACATCAAGAGTCATCTAGATATTTGTTAGAAACTGACATAATGGTTGAGGTAAGTATAGTAGAATTACATAAAATGAAAAAAACCAAAATAAATATAAACTAGTGAGTAGTATGATTGAATGTCACAATCATATGTGTATATTCATTTCTATCAAAATTATATCCACTGTGAAAAAATGTGAGTATCGATTATGGAAAAAAATGTTAAAACAAACTACGTGTTAGTTGTTATTTTATATTTATTTCCTATATTATATATCTTTCTTAAATTATTTATTTGTATTTTTTAATTTTTTTAAATTTCTATACTTTTTTATATATATCTTTTCTCTCATCTCCTATATTTTTTGCTTTTTGGAATTGTTATTCATTTATTTATTTCTCACTTCTTATTTTTTTTTTTTTTTTATATTGTTTATTTTCTGTTGTTTATCATTTATTATTTTTCATATTTTATTTTCTGTTTTTTATTTTTTTATTATATTATTTTTTTATTATTATTTTATATTTTTGTATTTTTTTATATTTTTCCATTTATTTATTTTCTTACTTTTTTATATTCTTTATTCTTTTAGATTTTTATAGATTTTTATTCTCCATTTATTTTCCCATATATTATTTTTATGTTACTAATTTGTGATTATTAGTGTATTTGATATATCCATCTAATAGAATTAATCAAATGTAAAGTGTGAATATAGATATCTCAGATGTGCATGTGAACCTGAATATCTAATAATTATGTATAAAGCCTTGTGTGTAATATAATAAGGCAAATGTGCAAAAAATGGGAAACAGTTATATTAGATACTATGACCCACTAAAGTGTATAAATATATCCAAGTTGATTAAGGACCAATACTATTGGTCAGGTGAAAAAAAAGGAACAAATAAATTCAAAAACAAATATAAAGAGTGAGAATATATATATATATATATGTATATTAGGGTCTGTGCTAGAGTAAGTAGGTTTCTATGATGGAATTAGTCATCAAATTCAATTGACCATGGGTACATTACCAATGTACTATCGCAAATTGCCCTCAGGTAATTCATATATATCACAAAGAGTTCAATAGTGAGTATATGGCAGAGATATTCAATATGGGATATATAAAGAAGAATAATAATAAACAAATGAAAAAGCAAACAGAAAAACAAAAATAACAAAATTATTAGTATTAGAACGAATATAAACCGGACCTAAATTGTGATAGATCGTTGATACAACAAATATCATGAACTTGAAATAGGCCATTAGGATATTATGACTTGTTCTCATTATTCGGTAAGTATGTTATTGTTATTGTAATCAAAAAGTATGTTCTCAAGATGAAATTCAGTATCCATTATGAAATGAATATGTTACCTCATAAGATACAGATGCATTAGTAGTGGCATTGCTTGCTCCTACAGAAAACTAGCATAACTAGTATTCTCATTTAGGTCAAATGGCATTATAGAATTCAATAAGAAAATCCATCGGCTCTCCCTCTGTAGGAGCTGTTTGATAACATCACCCCCTCTGATACCCATCTTAATTTGTTCGATCCTAAAAGCTTTCATGTCATGGGGATTTCCTCCATGTTTATGGAGGAAGTGGCGTGCCACTGATGTCAGTTGTTTAAATGTATCTTTATCTGTGGGTGCATTCCTGATTGAACCAATGTGTTCTAATAGTCTGTTTTTTAACATTCTGCTAGTCGTGCCTACGTAGATCAAATTACAAGGACATGTAAGAACGTATATCACACATTTGGTAGTGCAGTTAATAAACTGTTTAATTTGATGTTTATTCCCATATCTGTCAGAAATGTCTCTGGTTCTTTCCATATAAGAGCATGTCTTACAATGACCACATTTATGGGATCCTTTAACTGATAGAATTAGGGTACCCATCGAAAAGTGACTTCTCACCAATTTGTCACCTAGATTAGGTTTTCTACGCCAGCTAAAATCAGGTCTTGGCCCCAAATTTTTAGAAAAATCCATATCTGATAGGAGAATAGGACAATGTTGTTGTACAATGTTTTATATCTCCTTCCATTCATGGCAAAAGTTGCCTACAATTCTAATTTTCTTGTCATTCTTGGATTTGATCTTACCATACATCAATTTACTCCTATCTTTAATATTAACCTGATTAAAGGCTCTTTTAATGAGTCTCTTACTTTAGCTTCGTTGCACAAGTCTCATACTTAATTCTACAGATTTTTGCTTAAAATCAGAGGGTTTGGAGCAATTGCGTTTTAGTCTCAAAAATTCTCCCTTGGGTATGTTGTTTATTACAGGTGGGAAATGGGAACTTTCGCTATGTAATATACTGTTGGTCGCTGTTTTCTTGCGGAATAGGTCGGTAACAATTCTACCATCTGGCATTTTCCAGATAGTCGGGTCTAAGAAATTGACATGCTTCTGGTGCATTTCATATGTTAGATGTAAGTTGTTTAGGTTGTTGTTAAGAGTTTCTACGAACTCTACAAACATTTCTTGCTTGCCATTCCACATAATAAGTATGTCGCCGATATAGCGCATCCAAACAGTTATATTATCAGTATATCTGTTCAGTTGGTCACAGAAAACTGTCTCCCTCTCCCACCTGCCCAAGTAGAGATTGGCAAAAGTGGGGGCACAAGCCGCCCCCATTGCCGTCCCTTGTAACTGTAGGTAAAATCTGTTGTCAAAAACGAAAAAGTTTCTCTTCAGTATAAATTCAAGGAGTTCGATCAAAAAGAGGCTAAATGTGGGGTTGTCATTGGCCTGTAAGAAGAATTTGACAGCATCAATACCCACTTCATGTTGGATGCTGGTATAAAGTGACTCTACATCCATTGTGATGAGCCAAACATCTTGTTTCAAGGTGATACCATCTAAAAGCTTAAGGATGTCTGTAGTGTCTCTTACGTAAGAGGGTAAGGAAGTGACATAATCACGCAAATGTAAATCAATGAAAATGCTTGCTTGTTTGTTCAAGCCTCCTATACCCGAAAGAATTGGTCTTCCGGGTGGTTTAATGGCATTTTTATGAATTTTAGGCAATAAGTATATTGTTGGTATTTTAGGATTGTCAATGCTTAAAAATTCAAATTCTGATTTCAAAATCACTCCACTTACAAAAGCTCTTTTGATCATTCGATCATATATAGATTTGAAATCATTCAGAGGATTAGAAAAGAGTATTTTGTAGCATTGTTTATCTCCTAGTTGTTTCTGCATTTCTTCCTTATACAAAGTAATAGGCCAAATCACTACATTCCCACCCTTATCAGATGGTTTGATAACAACATCTTGCCAAGATTGAATCTCTTGAATGGCTCGTCTTTCATCTCTTCTCAAATTGTCCCATTTTCTATTTCTATTCTTCATGGATTTGAGTTTTAAGGTATCTAGATCGCGTGATACCATATTCTCAAAAACTTTTATTTGTGGACTAATATTGTCATGGGGACAAAAAGTGGATCTTTTTTTACATGTAGGTCTAAAGGTTTGGCTAGATGTAATTTCCCTGCCAGTTTGTTCCTCTAAGAGATATTCTAAAGCAGACAAAGCTGTGTTATCTTCCTCCTCCAGATTCACATCCCTTGTTGGTATTACCGGATTTATACTAGTATCCACTTCTTCTGAAATAGATATTGGGATACTGAAAAATCTATCAGTATCTTCTCTGGTACCCACGGAGGCATTTGCACTGGTTTCTTGCAAATTAATAGGCTCATTTTTACTAAAGAATTTATTCAAACGTAGTTTCCTTGTGAAGAGGTGGAGGTCTTTTTCCCATCTAAAGCGATCAAAATTGTTCACTGGTGAGAACGTTAGACCATAACTTAATAATCTTATATGTGACTCATTTAAAATTCTATCTGACAAGTTGATTATCCGTAGGGAATCATTTATTTGCCCCTGTATTTTCTGTTGTATTGATAATTGTCCTTCCAGGGAGTTCGTGAGCGGTCGCGTAGATTTCTTGTGTCCCCTCCTAATACGTTTGTTCCACCGGTTTCCTCCCCTAAAGGTCTCTGAGTTTCCCCTAAAAAAGTATTCTTGTTGGTATTTCTCCTGGTTCTAGATTGAGTTCTCCTCCTATTGAAAGGGTTATCATTATCATTATCTGAAGATTCTAATTCTGATGATTCAGGACTAATGGATATATTTCGTCCTGTTTTGGCAGTGGGATAATGTTTCCATTTAAAGATGCGACCATTCGCATAATTTCTTTGATCGCGATTAAATTTGGATTTTTTTCCTTTCAATAAGGTTATCCTCAAGTCGATTCAAATCCTGTTTGTATCTTTCATATGTCTTCTGAAATAAGTCTGTTGTTTCATATTCTTTCAATTTAAGACTAAGTTGTTCAATATCTCGTGAATATGATTCTAATAGAAGATTGTCATGCTTTAAAATAATTTGCATTAATTCCTTAGAGCATTTAAGAAGAGCCATTTCCCATTCTGACTTTAATTCCTTAGTGGCTAACTCATATGTCGGGAATATCTTAGGTCTCAAGCCACGTGGAGTGATCATTTCTTTTATATAATTTTCAGTGGTGGTTATATTCCACCATGTTTTACTTTGTTTATGCATTAGTGTTTTTAATTGGTTTAGATCTTCCAACCAGGGATCGTTATTAGAGCTGGTGTTAGCTATATCTTGATCAGAGAAAATGGATCCCAAATTGTCTTTCCACTTATCACACCTTTTGCTGAGATCTGCTCTTAAGTTAAACATTGCCATTATTAAGTTATACAGGTAAAGGTGGATTACTCGTAACTTGAGAACAAGAATTGGGAAGATACTTTAAAGAGGTGGATCACCTGTAAGGTAGGGGTATAACAACAGATGAAGCAATAGGTTAAAGCCTAATTCGTATATCAACCCAAAAGTTGGTCAGTGGCTATTTGCTGTCTTTATAGGTGATCAGTGTTGTCAGATAGAGAGTGAGGTATCTTATATCGTATGAGGATTGGTCGCCCAAAGTATTACAGTATACCCATGTATAGGTTTCTTGTATAATAATACAAGTGGTATATCAAAAAATTATTAGTCAAGGATTAAGTATAACAGACTAAGGGCTAGATTTACTAAGCTGCGGGTTTGAAAAAGTGGGGATGTTGCCTATAGCAACCAATCAGATTCTAGCTGTCATTTTGTAGAAAGTACTAAATAAATGAAAGCTAGAATCTGATTGGTTGCTATAGGCAACATCCCCACTTTTTCAAACCCGCAGCTTAGTAAATCTAGTCCTAAGTCTTTATTCACTATATAAGTTATCACATCTGTGCAGGAGCTAGAGTCTGAGTATAGACACTCAGTAGAACATATGATATCATGGGAAAAATGGGAAGGGATGACAGGAAAAACCGCTCCACACAAGATAGTACCCTACCTCACTAATGAGTATATATTGTTATGTGAGTGCCTGTTAGCCATTATGCAATGTGTTATTTTGTTATTATAATTATAACCGGGCATGTTCAACAAAGGGTTTTTAGCTGACAGGAGTTGAACCCAGTGCGGTTTTCTGCTGCTGCAGCCCATGCATTTCCAGGCTCTACGCGCTGTGCAGTCAGACATGCCCCTCTGCCTACCACCGCTATAACACATTGGTTATTTGAGTTACTGACGCCTCCCTGTCAGCTTGAACCATTGCGCACCGTTCTCTGTAAACTCCAGAGGGGATCAGCACTTTCTGAGATGATCAAACCACCCGGTCTGGCATCAACAATCATTCCACGATCAAATTCACTTGGATCACTTTTCTTCCCCATTTTGGTGTTTGGTCTGAACAACAACTGAACCTTTTCAGCCTGTCTGCATGCTTTTATGATTGTGTTGCTGCCACATGATTGGCTGATTAGATATTTGCATTAACGAGCAGGTACACAGGTGCTTCTTGGCCTTTTGGCTAAGAGTAGGTGTACATGCCCATGGATGCAGTGGGGCTTAAAGACACCCCCTGTAGGCGATGGGCCGTCACCTGGTCCTCTGGCCAAGAGGCCGGCTGCCTGGAGCCCCAGTTGCTACATGCCCAAAAATGCATTGTGGAGAGAGAGGCACCTGTGCACAGAGTAAGGCCCTCTGCACCTTTAATTTTCAGGCAGCACCATTTTTTTTGCCCTAGCCTGTTGGCCGAGTGCAAGCATCATTTTTATATTTCCGTCCAAAAGGCTGGGGCCTTATGGCACTTATGTATTTATTTATTTATTTATTACACTTGGTACCAAGCACTTTTTTGATTATGTGTCTTTGTTTTTGCCACATTTGGTAGGGGTTTGGGTATAGGATCTTATGGGCGACCCTCTTTCCCCAAGTCATCTGAGGCTCCCTCCTTTTGGAGGGAGCCTTTTATGTCGGTGATATAAAGGAGCTTCAGCAAAGGAGGGACTGAAGATCTCCCTTTTTTCCCCTCTCTGGGGCCTTTTGTGATTCTGAGTCATGTACCTCGGAAATAAAAAAAAATAATAATTAAAAAAAGAGTAGGGTGGTATTGGTTCACATTATGAGAAGGGGTCTCCATGCTCATTGCCCCCCCCCCCCATTTGCTCTAGTGGGAGCCTGCTTCTAGCTGTAGCGCTGGTTAATGATTGGGGAGAGGAACTTCTTTAAAGGAATGTATATCTATATATTTAATTAGACATTGTAACAATAAATGACAGTATGAAAGAAACAGTACTAGACTCTGGTTCAAAAGGTTTAATGCAAACTCCTGAAGATGGTATGGATCTTCTGTGCGAGCTCCTGCAGATGGTATGGATCTTCTGTGCGAGCTCCTGCAGATGGTATGGATCTCCTGTGTGAGCTCCTGCAGATGGTATGGATCTCCTGTGCGAGCTCCTGCAGATGGTATGGATCTCCTGTGCGAGCTCCTGCAGATGGTATGGATCTCCTGTGCGAGCTCCTGCAGATGGTATGGATCTCCTGTGCGAGCTCCTGCAGATGGTATGGATCTCCTGTGCGAGCTCCTAAAGATGGTATGGATCTCCTGTGCGAGCTCCTGCAGATGGTATGGATCTCCTGTGCGAGCTCCTGCAGATGGTATGGATCTCCTATGCTGGTGCAGATGTTTTAGAGGGAGGTGCAGAAAGTATAGGGTGCTGGGTCTTCTACCTGGTTGGTCTGACTCACAGGTCCAGTTCTTACCTTAGTCATCTGATACGGTGTAGATGTCCTGCTGCACGGAAGCAGTGACCAACAGGAGAGGTCGTCACTCTCTGTAGAGATCCATACGTCCCAGCTGGAGCTGGAACGAATGGGTCTCTACAGAGAGCGACAACCTTTCCTGTTGGTCACTGCCTCCTTGCAGCAGGACATCTACACCGTATGGACTGGGGGACAAGGAGTAGACCAACCAGGTAGAGGAGCCTGCACCCTTTCTGCTGATGGGACAAGCTATTATATGGGAACTGGGCCCTCAACCTTGATAGCAAGGTAGGGCCTCAGGATAAGCTCCATAGTCTCCATCATCCCTCTTGTGCAGCTCCTGCAGTTGGTGGTAACGGGCACGTATGTCTGCAGGAGCACATAGAAGAGCAGGAGCAGAATGCCAGACAGGAGCAGCAGCTTGCAGGACCAGCGCATGAGATTGCATATGATGTTAAATAGCAATCTGAAAGAGAAACTATGTTATAGCGATGAACAGTTGCAATCATTTTGAAATAATAATAGGAGAATAATTTACCTCAGTCCTGCAATGCTGCTCCTTTTCTGCTCTTTACGTTTTACAACACTTTTCATCTGCAGTTGCCG